>NC_140181.1:102479500-102555125 GCF_963971535.1 Notolepis coatsorum | reverse complement strand
TGATTAATTTGCGATTAATCGCGAGTTAACTATGGACAATCATGCGATTAATCAGATTCAATATTTTAATCGATTATATATATATATATATCCGCTAGGAAGGACAAAAGGAAAAAGCAGAGTCCGTCGCTGAAAAGATGGTTCAGGAAGTTGGAGAATGAATTCACATATCCTGTCTGTCCTGGAACTACCAATAAAACAGTAATGTTGAGTGTGTGTGTGAGTGTGTGTGTGTGTAAGTCTGTGTGTGTGTGTGCGTGTGTGTCTGTGTGTGTGTGTTTGATGGCACATGCCTGGAGTCAATTACCAGGAAGGCAGCTCCTCCAGGAGGATAGATGACAAGTTGTATCTGTGGTTGACCTTTGACCTTGCGCTCAAACAGGCCTCTCAAGGCGCTCAGGCTGAGTGGATAAATCAGAAGCCCAGAACAGCACTCTCCGTTTCCAACTCCGTTCATTATAGACTCATTTAGTCAGAGAGGGAGAGCTACATACAGAGAGGGAGAGAGAAAGAGAGAGAGAGAGAGAGACAGAGAGAGAGAGAGAGAGAGACAGAGACAGAGACAGAGACAGAGACAGAGAGAGAGAGAGAGGAAGAGAGGAAGAGAGGAAGAGAGAGACAGAGAGACAGAGAGACAGAGAGACAGAGAGACAGAGAGAGAGAGAAAGAGAGGAAGAGAGACAGAGACAGAGACAGAGACAGAGACAGAGTCAGAGACAGAGACAGAGAGAGAGAGAGAGAGAGAGAGAGAGAGAGAGAGAGAGAGAGAGAGAGAGAGAGAGAGAGAGAGAGAGAGAGAGAGAGAGAGAGAGAGAGAGAGAGAGACAGAGAGACAGAGAAAGAGAGGAAGAGAGACAGAGACAGAGACAGAGACAGAGACAGAGAGAGAGAGAGAGAGAGAGAGAGAGACAGAGAGACAGAGACAGAGAGAGAGAGAGAGACAGAGAGAGAGAGACAGAGAGACAGAGAGACAGAGAGACAGAGACAGAGACAGAGACAGAGAGAGAGAGAGAGAGAGAGAGAGAGAGAGGAGAGAGAGAGAGAGAGAGAGAGAGAGCCATATGACTCTGTGGCTGTTCAGATGAAATACGTTTCATCTGCTTGGTTTTACGACCAGAGTGTGGTTTTCAAACTTCTCCGGCTCCCGTCGTCAGGGCGTCCAGCAGCAGGGAGAAGAAGAAAGGTACCAGCGGTGTGGTTATCATTAAGACTGTGATAAACCCACCTCGTCCTCCCGCTCTCTCCGCCGGGCCTCCTCTGTGCCTCTCTGGATCTCCTCCTCCTGTATCCCACGGGCGTACTCAGAATCCTGCTCCTCTCTGGAGGACGCAGGGAGAGAGGAGAGAGGGAGAATGTGATTCTACATGAAGAGCATGTGTTCACAGGCAACAGTGGGTTTACATTATGATAGTAACAAGTGTGCGGTAGTGTAGAGTAAACAGTCCGGGGCTGCGTCTATGATTTAAACCTTTTCACTACCGCACTACATAAGGTTAACCCTTTCACTACCACACTACAGACGGTTAACCGTCTGTAGTGTGGTAGTAAAAGGGTTAACCTTCTGTAGTGTGGTAGTGAAAGGGTTAACCTTCTGTAGTGTGGTAGTGAAAGGTTAACCTTCTGTAGTGTGGTAGTGAAAGGGCTAACCTTCTGTAGTGTGGTAGTGAAAGGGGTTAACCGTCTGTAGTGTGGTAGTGAAAGGGTTAACCTGCTGTAGTGTGGTAGTGAAAGGGTTAACCGTCTGTAGTGTGGTAGTGAAAGGGTTAACCTTCTGTAGTGTGGTAGTGAAAGGGCTAACCTTCTGTAGTGTGGTAGTGAAAGGGTTAACCTTCTGTAGTGTGGTAGTGAAAGGTTAACCTTCTGTAGTGTGGTAGTGAAAGGGCTAACCTTCTGTAGTGTGGTAGTGAAAGGGTTAACCGTCTGTAGTGTGGTAGTGAAAGGGTTAACCATCTGCAGTGTGGTAGTGAAAGGGTTAACCATCTGTAGTGTGGTAGTGAAAGGTTAACCTTCTGTAGTGTGGTAGTGAAAGGGTTAACCTTCTGTAGTGTGGTAGTGAAATGGCTAACCTTCTGTAGTGTGGTAGTGAAAGGGTTAACCATCTGCAGTGCGGTAGTGAAAGGGCGAACCTTCTGTAGTGTGGTAGTGAAAGGGTTAACCTTCTGTAGTGTGGTAGTGAAAGGGTTAACCTTATGTAGCGTGGTAGTGAAAGGGTTAACATTATGTAGTGTGGTAGTGAAAGGATTAACCGTATGTAGTTTGGTAGTGAAAGGGTTAACCACATGTAGTGTGGTAGTGAAAGGGTTAACCTTCTGTAGTGTGGTAGTGAAAGGGTTAACCTTATGTAGCGTGGTAGTGAAAGGGTTAACATTATGTAGTGTGGTAGTGAAAGGGTTAACCGTATGTAGTTTGGTAGTGAAAGGGTTAACCACATGTAGTGTGGTAGTGAAAGGGTTAACCGTCTGTAGTGTGGTAGTGAAAAGTTAACCCTTTGTCATGTGGTAGTGAACGGGTTAACCATTTGGTAGTGAAAGTGTTAAAGGCAGGGATGCCTGAAGGAAGGCCAAGGGCTCCAAAGAGTGATCAAATATTTTCTTTTAGTCTGATTCAACGCAATTTATTTACACTTGAGGAAAGAATCTGAGATGTGTTCGATTTAGGCTTAATCGATTTAGTTGTTTTGTTCTGTATAGAAGAAACAGCCTGACATGAGGACCGAACTCTGTACTTTTAACCCTTTCACTGCCACACGACAGAAGGTTAGCCCTTTACTATCACACAACCGACGGCGATGCTCCATCATTAGCATCATTAGCTCCGCATTTGCGGAGCTAATGATGCTAATGATGGAGCATCGCCGTCGGTTGTGTGATAGTAAAGGGCTAACCTTCTGTATTGTCACAGTGAAAGGGTTAACCGGCTGTCGTGTGGCAGTGAAAGGGTTAAGGGTACCGAGGGTGCGGCGTGTTACAACAATAAATGACAAAATGTTCTAGATAAATAACAATGTTGAAATTGAGAAATTTGGACTTCTTCTTCCAACTGAATCTTTTTCTTTTTGTTATTACAGAGAGTTAAGTACCGAAGAAAGGTACCTTTGGGTTATCGATACCGAATTCCAGGGACTGGTTCTGGTGCCAGTATTGGTTCAAATGTGAACGATACCCAACCCTACTGGTAAACATTTTTTAATGATCAATGTCCAGTCCATTTTTTTTTTTTTTAAATATCCCTGTATATATTTTCCTGTACATTTCACGTTTTATATTGGACACTTTACTGTACATCTTTACTGTATATTTTTGGACTGTATATTTTAGAATGTATATACATATTTTAGAATGTATATCTCCGACTGTGTACTCTTATTCTTATTTTAGAATTTTGACTACCTGAATGATTTGTGGTGCTGAATTTCCCTCAGGATCAATAAAGTACTTCTATCCTACAGGGAGGTGTATATCTCATCTCTATATGGGTGGAGCGCGCGGGAAACTAAAAAGTGACGTCAGACTACCCCTCCCTATCACGTACCACACTTAAACAGATGTGTCCTTCAGTTATTGGTGTAAAGTTATGGAATTCTCTCCATAGCGAGCTTAAGGGATGTAACAGTGTTTATCAATTCAAAAAAATTTATAAAAAAAAAAATTTAGTCAGTATGAAAATCAAAATGTGATCTGAATAGTGAGATCTTTTTTTTCTTTTTCTCTTCTCTTTCTTTTCTTTTTTATTCTTTATAATAATAATAATTATTTAAATTTTTCTTGTTTAACTGTGGATTGTGTTTCTTTTATAATGGTATAAATGATTATTTGTGTAAATAAGGTTATACGCCGACCATTAAGAAAATACATGTTAGTTTAGGAATAAGGGGCAGGTAATTATAAGATTTATTCTTCTTCCTGCTCCTTTTGTCCATGGAATGGCTATTTATGATTTTTTAATGAAGAAACTATGATTGTATTATTCCATGTGGCAAATAAAAACTCTGAACTGAACTGAACTGAACTGAACCTATTCTATTCTATTCTACTCTGAAACAGCCCCCTTGTTCTGTCTGGGCCCTCGGTCCATCAGGGTGACGCGTGCGTGTTGTGTCTGTGCAGCGGTGTGACGTACAGCTGTCTGGAGGCCTGTCTGAGCAGGTCGCCGCGCTGGGTCCGCTGCTCCTCCTCCTCGTCCTGCAGCCTCTTGGCGATCCGGAGGTCATTCTGGACCAGCTGGTTCTTCTGGATGTTGGTGGTGTAATACTGCTCAACTACAGGGGGGGGGGGGGGGGAGACGGAGGGTTAACAGCGCCATTCATAGGGTTAGCGCAGGGTTAACGGCCCCATTCACTGTCTATGGAGCCAATGATAAAGAATATGATTTGGTTTAAAGATGGTTTAATGTGTTAATGATTGCATTCATTTGCATAATAGCAACAAAGTATAAAATGCATAGATTTTTACAAGTGTTGATTAACCCTTTCACTACCACACTACATAAGGTTAACCCTTTACTATCGCACTACAGACGGTTAACCTTCTGTATTGTCGCAGTGAAAGGGTTACACCATTTGGTAGTGCGCCAGTGAAAGGGTTACGCTATTCAATTAGGTAAAACTGACTACCGTAAATCCTCAAATATAGGACGGGTCTTCTATTTACCTCAGCTGCAAAGAGCACCAGGCCTTTATTAGAGAGAGGCTTATATAAGAGGCAGGCCTTAATTTAAAAAAAATGACACTCATGGACATAATCCCTTCATTTTCAGACTTTTATTGCATTATTATTAATATTATTATTATTATTATTATTATTATTATTATTATTATTATTAGTATTATTATAATTTTTTTTAAATACGTACATTGTCTGTCTACATTTATTTAGACTAGCATTGGTATTTAAATATTGAGTGCAGTTGAGTAATTGTGGGATTAACGTAATTCACACACTGAAGTTGGAACCGTCTATAGGTTGCGGGGTGCGGGGACGATTTAGCGTGTGGTACCTACCTTCTCGACTTCCTCAGTCGAATAGCCCACCGCAACACTTCCAGGATTCTGAAATCGGGGAGGAGATAGCGGGGGGAGCAAATGAATGAATGTGGATGAGAGCCGTGATGTAAGTGCAGCTACGGCTGTGGGGGTGCTGGAGACATGATCCAATAGACTTTTATGCGCCTGAGTCTCCTGAACACGGTGCGACCCATTCCTAATCGATCAGAACTAAATCGGCCGAGATCAAGTCCCTTTTCCAGCACCTACTCCCCATACACATGCGCAGATTGTCAACGGAGTCTGGACGACGCACGAATGAATGTGGACTGTTCCATCAGAGGGCGGAGCTTCGGTGGTAGTGTGAGTGGCTACAGACCACTGCACTTAAATATAAACATTAGTCTACCTGGAGACTCAATGAGGTCACTGTAGATGTCGCCATAAGACACGTCTGGCCATTTAGTGGGATAATTTTCTCATTATCCTGTTCGGCTGAAAGGACACTGGCCACCGAAGCTCCGCCCTCTGATGGAACAGTCCACATTCATTCGTGCGTCATCTCGCGTCGTCCAGACTCCGTTGACAATCTGCGCATGTGTATGGGGAGTAGGTGCTGGAAAAGGGACTTGATCTCGGCCGATTTAGTTCTGATCGATTAGGAATGGGTCGCGCCGTGTTCAGGAAACTCAGGCGCATAAAAGTCTATTGGATCATGTCTCTAGCACCCCCACAGCCGTAGCTGCAACCACTTACATCACGGCTCTCATCCACATTCATTAATTTGCTCCCCCCGCTATCTCCTCCCCGACATGCAGTAGCTTTAGCTAACGCTATCATAGCATCATGATCTGTAATGTGTCAACTGGACAACGCCAGCCTCGCCTGCCAACGCCATATAGATACTAGCGAACGTTGTAACGTTTGCAAACGAAGTCAACGTCATCCAGCCGACACCACAGATCTAGATATTATGACAACTTTAGCTAGCGCTAAAGCTAACGCCAACCAGAGGGAAACGTTAATGTACGGTAGTCAGTGTAGCGGGAGGCAGCACTTGATTTGCATTGGCAAGAGTATCTCATTCTATATCACGGCACAAAAAAAAAATAATAATAATTGCAACCTTATATTGGAGACCGGCCTTTATTTGTCTGCATGCATCAAACCCCCGTCCATTATAAGAGGCCCGTCCTTTATTCGAGTACCCTCCACTATTAAGAGGATTTACGGTATATATATAAATAAATTATATAATTATATAAACAATATGTAGACTAAGAACTTCTCGAGGCTAGGGCAGCTCTATGCAGTATACAAATGAATGCAATTGTTGAGGAAAAGGAAAAGTGTCCAAGCCTGGACCTAAAGTCATCTTTAAGAGATTGTATAAATTGTTTAAATCAAGACAGATTTGTTGAAGATGTCAAAAAGAAAACGTGTTAGTCAAATGTGTAAGAAAAGGATCCCGAAGAGGCACTGGTGAAATTTGGTGAAATCTTTCTGCCACTGCACCACTGAAGAGGTTTACCGTCAGAAATGTCAGAACACCATGGTGGAATATTGTATTAATTCATTTTTACAAAATCATTATGAAGTAAAAAATCATAATGTAAGATTTAAGTATCTTCAATTTAAATGTAATATAGCCCACATAAAGCCCACAGAAATAAACCCACAGGTGTTGACGGCATTGACGGGAAACTCCTTAAACTGGCTGCTGATTTAATTGGCCCTGTTATCTGCCATATTATAAACCCGGGTTTCAGTTTTTGTCCACAATAATGGAAAACTGCTTAATACCACTGCCTAGAAATGGGAAATTACCATTCTCTGGATCCAATAGTCGTCCTGGAAAGAATAGTGTGTGAGCAGATTAAATACAATTTTCTATCACTGATAAAATAGCAGGTGATGTCCTACTTGTCAGTCGGCATTATCTTGGATATAGAGTTATTTAACTAATAGTTATATATATTTTAATGGGAGCTATTCAGAAGTTAAAACTGTAAAGTGCCTCAAGGAAGCTGTCTTGGGCCCTTGCTGTACACCAGTTTCACAAATGACTTACCACTTCTTTAAAATTAGGCCAATATTTCTATGTATGCGGATGATAACAATATGTATGTCGGCAGTCACAGCCAATGAGTTAAATACAGTTGTAAATGTAGAGTTGCAATCAGTGGTTAAATCGATAAGGAATACAAATAAAATGTGGTCCTGAATGTTTCAAGACAAATAGCGTTCAAATCAGGTTTAAATATTTGCATAAATCAGGGTTCCCACAGACATTGCAAAATAAAATTCAAGGACTTTCAAGTACTTTTCCCAGCAATATTTTTCATTTTAAAAGGGCATTTAAAAGGATACATACATTCACTTTTAAATGCTGTTTTTATAGAAAAAAAAATCTGATCCAATATTTATGGATTAAAACCAATTTCCGACAATTACAAAAAAAGATTTAATGACTTGATTCAGATATTTTTTTATCATGGATGAACAAAACTTTCAATGTGAATGGTTGATTTGAATTTCAATTACTTTTTAAGCACCTTGTTAAAAAATTGGCTGTTTTCAAGGAATTCCATGCCTTCCATTTCCGAAAATCAAGCACTTTAAGCACTTCAAGGACCTTGTGCGAACCCTGCTAAATGATGTGTCTATTGACCAGGAGACAGAGCTACTGGGAATAATCTTAGCCAGTAAATGATCATGGACAAGATGTGAAATTGTATTTCTGTTATTAAATGACGTGTACAATGTTTGACATAAAACGAGACAGGTGATTCAAACTTTTACACTTTCAGTGCCCAGCAGGGGGCGCACATTTAGTGCTTGAATGCCCACCATCCACTTCAATGTTAGCATTAATATCGCCTAATTTATGTTTTAAATTATGGCTATGTGTCTAATCTGCCCGTCGCTTATCAATGACTCATTTTCCAGTCAACATTGTCGAAGCGGATTGTTTTTTTATCGGTTCATTTCCGTTTTATAGCATTTTGAAAAGCCCTCGTTTTCAAGGGGAAAAAAATTATCCGTGATAAACGCCCTGTACTGTAATATTCTAGAACGTTGTCATTTTTCGGCCTATTTATGAATCGTTTTCAAATAAACGCTAGATTATCGATAGTATATGTGTACGTATGCTCGCTGGTGCCGCGAGCTGAAAATCGATTCTCTTAGTTCCTGATCGCAATATTTGCATAAATCAGGGTTCCCACAGACATTGCAAAATAAAATTCAAGGACTTTCAAGTACTTTTCCCAGCACTATTTTTCATTTTAAAAGGGCATTTAAAAGGATACATACATTCACTTTTAAATGCTGTTTTTATAGAAAAAAAATCTGATCCAATATTTATGGATTAAAACCAATTTCCGACAATTACAAAAAAAGATTTAATGACTTGATTCAGATATTTTTTTATCATGGATGAACAAAACTTTCAATGTGAATGGTTGATTTGAATTTCAATTACTTTTTAAGCACCTTGTTAAAAAATTGGCTGTTTTCAAGGAATTCCATGCCTTCCATTTCCGAAAATCAAGCACTTTAAGCACTTCAAGGACCTTGTGCGAACCCTGCTAAATGATGTGTCTATTGACCAGGAGACAGAGCTACTGGGAATAATCTTAGCCAGTAAATGATCATGGACAAGATGTGAAATTGTATTTCTGTTATTAAATGACGTGTACAATGTTTGACATAAAACGAGACAGGTGATTCAAACTTTTACACTTTCAGTGCCCAGCAGGGGGCGCACATTTAGTGCTTGAATGCCCACCATCCACTTCAATGTTAGCATTAATATCGCCTAATTTATGTTTTAAATTATGGCTATGTGTCTAATCTGCCCGTCGCTTATCAATGACTCATTTTCCAGTCAACATTGTCGAAGCGGATTGTTTTTTTATCGGTTCATTTCCGTTTTATAGCATTTTGAAAAGCCCTCGTTTTCAAGGGGAAAAAAATTATCCGTGATAAACGCCCTGTACTGTAATATTCTAGAACGTTGTCATTTTTCGGCCTATTTATGAATCGTTTTCAAATAAACGCTAGATTATCGATAGTATATGTGTACGTATGCTCGCTGGTGCCGCGAGCTGAAAATCGATTCTCTTAGTTCCTGATCGCTCGCACAGTCAAACAGCCATATCACATATAGGGGAAAAGCTTATATCTCCGTGAAAACAGGTCTGATTATCCTAAGACTGGTCAAATAGATTCCTTACCCGAGATCAGATGGTATCCAAATGGATTATTCCAATTCCTGATCGCCATTCCAAAAATCGATCCTTTTATTGATCCAACGCGTATACTGTAAAACACATATTACACGCTGTGCTGAGGGTCCACAATGAATCTGATCGGCTCCGGTTACATGCGTGAGAAGTCAAATGTGGATTCCGGAGTTTTTTTTTCTCATCCATTTTCATTGAGTCCAATCCAAAAGGGTGCATTACCATCTGGGAGACGATAGGGGGCGCTTTTTTCACATCTGAGCTCCTGGTGGAGCTGGTTTCCCAACGGTAGACTCGGTTGATGAAATATGAATTCAGATCGCTAATAAAAAAAAAATCACGAGAATTCTCGTGATGGGCATTCAGGGGGCGGGCTGATAACCCCAGATATCTCGTGATGGGCATTCAAAGTGTTAATATTGTACCAGCTTGACTATTGCCCAGCAGTGTGGTCTAGTGTTACAGTGGATATAAGATTAAGAAATGATAAACAGTACAAAACAGAGCAGCGTGTATTCCGCTTGATATGTTAACAGATTACAGATTACATTACATGTATTTATCAGAAATATCTCTATAATAACAAAGACTGTTTATTTTGTATAAGAATTCAGTTTTAGACACGACTACTCTACCAGACACGCTACATTCATATTATATTTCATATTACATATACATTCATATGATATTTCATATGATTATTATATTATATATTACCGAAAGCAAGAACAAACTCAATCAAATGAAGCGTTATGTACTGAGCTATGCATGAATGGAATTCACTCCCTAGACATAGACATATCACACAAGAGAACTGCAGAACATTTGATTTTTAAATTTATTAAAACAGCATCTTTTCACTAGATCTTTGAACTGATGTAGAACGTATTGAAATGTATGGAGGTTAAAGTTCAGAGGTTTTAACTTATAGGCAATTAGCTATATTAGTGTTTTGAACTAAATAATAAGTTTGAAGGTCTGTCTGCGTTTGTGGTCTGAGGACACTGGAGCTTTTCCATTTATGACTATTTGTTAAGTTAAGTGTCTAGGAACATAATGTAAATGTTTATGCATACTGTATGTTGTTACATTGCATGGTCACAATGTTACGTTTTTTTGTGGACCCCAGGAAGAATAGCTGCTGCAATGCAATAAACTAAACTAACCGATACAGCATTATAATATATCAGCAGTGACCTCTTTGTGGATGTTTTCTGGCTCCTCAGTGAAACGTTGTACTTACTCTCCTGTTCCTGCAGGTTGTGTGCCAACACACCGTCCTCCAGCACAGCAAAGTTCTGGCACACTGAGGAAGAGTGGAGAACAGCAGCACTCAAACACTGGCACATTCCTGCCTGCAGGTGTCAGCGGAGCTGTTCGACAGCGATAGTAAAGTTAAAACCCTTTCATTGGACTACGGGTGGAAATGAACCCGGTGCTATTCCCGGCATATTTACGCCGGACCCCTATCGTGCTGTGGTGTTATGCATACACTCATGTACATGATGTTCATTAATTCGCATTGTCCTTGATAAACTAATCTTAAATTGCCGCACTACCAAACGGTTAACCCTTTCACTGCGAAAATACACAGAAGGTTAACCCTTTCACTGCCACACAACAGCAGGTTAACCCTTTCACTGCCACACTACAGAAGGTTAACCCTTTACTAGCACACTTACCGTCGGTAGTGTGATAGTAAAGGGTTAACCTTCTGTAGTGTGGCAGTGAAAGGGTTAAATAGTCCTACTCATTCTAAATCTTTGAATGAAAGCAAATCTTACTATAAAATGACTAAGGCTGTCAAATCTATTAAAATATTTAATCTGATTAATCGCATGATTGTAGTTAATCGTGATTAATCGCAAATTAATCGCATATTTTTTATCTGTTCTAAATCTACCTTAAACGGATCTTTTTCAAGTTTTAATACTCTTATCGAGATGAGTACACATCACATCACATCTGCCGTTGTGTCCTTGGGCAAGACACTTAACCTACTTGCCTCGTATGAATGTGTATGCATGTGAATGAATGTTGGTGGTGGTCGGAGGGGCCGTAGGCGTTGATTATTCGCCACGCTTCCGTGAGTCTGCCTCAGGGCAGCTCTGGCTGCAATTGTAGCTTACCACCACCGGTATGACTGTGTATGAACGAATAATGGACTCTGTGAAGCGCTCTGGGTCAGTGAAGAGCGCTATATAAATCCAAGTCATTATTATTATTATTATTATTTATGAGTCGACAAATGCTTGCTTTATGCAAAAAATTCATGTTTATTTATTGATACGTGAGAAATACTGTCCAGAATCTTCAAGTAACTACGATGTGCAAACTGCATTGTAAAACAAAATGCTGAAAAGAAAGAAAAGCCCAACAAAAAAATAACAGATGGGCATTCCCAATTTACTAACTGTAACATTACATAGTAATGATTACTAACACAGTAGTGTGTTGAACTTTACACTTGAACTATTCATCCCCATTTCTTTTTGTTTAAGCAGCCATTTAACACAAAAGGATGACCCTCATGCATTGCAAATTTGCATCAAATTCAAAACAAACTGAGTGATGCACAAAATAACTTGAAAGAAATTAATTATTTAAAACAATGAATAAAGTGTGCATGAAATAATAGGGGAAAGAAAAAGTTAGGAACGTATTACGTGCACCCACACAAGGACTGAGGACGCACACCCCCACCTGCCCCCCCTCTCTCTCACACACACCTCTCCCAGCTCTCTTTCTCTCTTGCCCCTTCCTCATCTCTCTCTCACCCCCCCTCTCTCTCTCTCTCTCTCTCTCTCTCTCTCTCACCCCCCCCTCTCTCTCTCTCTCTCTCTCTCTCTCTCTCACACACACCACACACTTTGAGTCAGAAACAAACATAGTATCAATGAGAGTATCATTAATACACCAGAGTGAAGTCTAGTAAAAAAAAATAAAAATAAAAAAAAATTAATATATATTTACAAAAAATCACAGCCCGTTAATCTCGCGTCAAAGAAAATACTAGTGCTGTTAAAAGATTTTTGTGTTGGGGGCGCCCTCGTGGCGCATACCATAGTGCCTCGCGCACCTATGCAGCCGACCCGGGTTCGATCCCAGCTCCCGTCGTTATTTGTCGCATGTCCTCCCCACCTCTCCTCCCGTTCGCCCTCTCCTCTGTCGGTCCTGCGTGGCCAATAAAAGCTGTAAAAATGCTAAAAAAAAAATAAGATATTAATAAAGAATATATATATTTTTGTGTTAACTCGTTAATAACGTTTTAACTTTGACAGCCTTCAAAATTACATATCTGTAGATACTATATCTATCTATACATATCCCTTACCTACTCTTACTAGTTACGCTGCTGGCCAGTATGACTTACTACCATAGTGTCTTTATACCTGTATCACTGTACATATTAATACTGCAACTCTGTACATACATCTGATTAGCACTACACCCAGTAGTACTAATTTATAGATTTTATACCCCGTTTAAATCACCTGTACATTGTATATTACTATTGCACTTTACTATTACATTTGCACTCTGGTTGGATGCCATACTTCTTCTTGCTGTACTGTGCTGTATAATGACAATACATTTGAATCTAATCGAATCTACACCAACACCAACCAAAACAAGAGACGAGGGTGGGGATGGTTGGACAAGACAATGCCATAGGCAGCAGCGGAGGTTTTCACTGTATTTTCATCAGGGCAGAATAATGAGCACCGTGGAATACCTTCCTACGCTCCCCATTTATAATCACAGCTAAACTCCAGAACCCTTAACAACTTTATAAAGAGCTCAGTCAACCGCCACGATGACTTCATTCAATACAAAATTGTCTATAAACTATCTTAACAGGCTGAGCGTATTCCAGCGCCATGCGTTTTGGGCAAAATCTATTATTGTACCGACCGAAGTCAGTGGGTTTACCGACTGCAGACTGTTGGGTCCGCCTCGTTGAAACAACAGCGGTAATTGTGACACCAGCTGCAGTCTGGGTACCAGACATGGTCCTGTGTGCGTGTGCGTGTGCGCGTGCGCGCGCGTATGTGTGTGTGTGTGCGTGTGACCCCTTGGGCCTAACAAAAATAATGGTTGGTTTCAGGTTGCCGACCGACCCTGCCGATTTAGGTGCGACCCAATATATTTTATGAGTTTTAAAAAAAAATTATATATTAAAAAAAAAAAAAATCATTTTTTTTTTTTTTTTTTAAGAATAAAGTTTCATAGAAATCTTAGTCAAACATTTAGTATTATGGATATTAAACATGCTGGCAGAGTACATGCATCCATGTTGTTGTGAACATTTTAACCCTTTCACTGCCACACGACAGCCGGTTAACCCTTTCACTGTGACAATACAGAAGGTTAGCCCTTTACTATCACACAACCGACGGCGATGCTCCATCATTAGCATCATTAGCTCCGCATCCGCGGAGCTAATGATGCTAATGATGGAGCATCGCCGTCGGTTGTGTGATAGTAAAGGGCTAACCTTCTGTCGTGTGGCAGTGAAAGGGTTAATTAAATAAAGAAATTCCCTATCCATAGTCGCCGTGGGAAAGAATAAAAAAAAAAAAAAAAAAAAATCCCTACCTACCCATGGCCAAACTGACAACCAACCTGAAACCAACTATTATTTTTGTTAGGCCCAGCTGCAGTCTGGGTACCAGACATGGTCCTGTGTGTGTGTGCGTGTGCGTGTGCGTGTGCATGTGTGTGTGTGTGTGTGTGCGTGTGCGTGTGCGTGTGACCCCTTGGTAGCCTCACCATGGGGAGCAACTGTCGGTCTGTTCTGCCACACAGACTAACTACACTACAATCACAACAGGCACTTCACTCACTCATCACTAGAAAACTGAAGAACCAATATCTCACAAACAATATGAGAATCTTAATACTTTATTTCTGTCCGTCCGCCTGTCGGTCTATCTATCTATCTATCTATCTTGTCCTGCCAGTCAGTCAAGGGTACTACGACTAAGGATACTACGACTATGCGTGCACCTCATGGTACCAAAGCACCTCAAAGGCGCTAAAAACTAAATTACAAACATCTCAAAACAAACTGGTCAGACTACTGCTTGACCTGACTCCTAGAACCCACCTCACCCCTGCCCACTTTGACAACCTAGGATGGCTTAGAGTAGACGACAGAGTACAGCAACTTGCAATGGGCCTGGTCTACAAGATACACTACACGACCAAGGTACCCATGTACATGTCAAAATACTTCCCAAAGGTCAGTGAATACCACGATCACAACACCAGGGGGAGTTCCACAAATCATGTTAAACCCAGATTCGGCTCAAACAAGGGACTAAACACGTTTCGCAATTATGCCACATCAATGTGGAACGCCCTACCTAAAGCTGTAAAGGAATGTGAATCACTACCCACTTTCAAAACCACTCTCAAAGAACACCTACGGGAGACTGTAATTCGAAACTGGCCCCTGTAAATGTCCTAACACAACCCCCTCCAATGTACAGTAAATGACCAAGTATGGTTGTCAATATTCCAATGTACAGTTTTGCTTGTACAGTTGTACAGTGTGTGTCCCCCACCCCCCCACCTACCCAACCCCCCCCCCCCCCCCCCACCAACCACCTCCAATGTACAGTCCCCCCCCCACCTACCCAACCTCCTCCAATGTACAGTTTCTACGTCAAATGTATATACTCTCTTTTCTGGACTCTTTTTGTATCACAAACAGTACTGTATTGTCTGGTATGTCATGAATGTATAGATGTAGCAGTACTGTCTATCTGTATGTCGTGTATGTCATATATGTTATGATGAATTGAAAATGGGGGACCCTGATGTAAACAAGACGAAGGTCTTTCTCTGGTCTGCATCCCCTTAACAATTTGAGCTGTACTGTACCCATTCTGCAATCTGTTAATAAAGTTTTCAATCAATCAATCAATCAGTCAGTCAGTCAGTCAGTCAGTCAGTCAGTCAGTCAGTCAGTCAGTCAGTCAGTAAGCCAGTCAATCTATCTATCATGGCTAGTATAACTACCAAATCAAGATGCAAAGTTGATCTACCACCTGCAACCACCTGTTTTAGAGCAGGGGTTCCCAAACTTTTCAGGCCAGGGCCCAGAAAATAAGGCGTCAGAGAGCCGCGGCCCAATGCACATCGTCAGGCTTTTTTTTAAAAAAATTTTGCCAGGCGACCGATTTTTTAAGCCAAATATCACTTCAATCCTATTAAGTTAGTTCAAGTTAGTTATTCATTTATATGTGCTATTTATGAGAGGGCTAACTTGTTGCAAAATAATAATGATAATAATAATAGCCTCATTAAAATACTATTGTTGCTTTGGTTGTTTTCAGCGTTTTATGTGCATAATCTGTTATTTAGTTTGAAATGTTCGTTGAAATAAGTAGATTTTTCATTTTTGTTTATTTATTAAGTTAATATAAAACCATATAGTCACATTTTAGAATACAATAGAATAGAATTTTAGAATACAACTAGAAACACTGTCCTGGCCTGCTTCTAAGTTCAGTGGCCTGACAAAAAAAAAAAAAAAAAAAAAAAAAATGTTTTAATTTTTTTTTTTAAATTTTAAATCATCTCGCGGCCCACCCGTGGCTGCTCGCGGCCCACCTTTGGGTCGCGACCCCGACTTTGGGAACCACTGTTTTAGAGGAGAGGCCAGTGCATTCCGATGTACACACACCTATGTTCAAGCCCAACCTTCAAGACTATGTCAGGCCTCTCCTGACACAGGACCATTTAGGCCAATTTTACATTTTGAGATATTCTGCATCTAAATCGGTATCAGCCAATAAACAATCTGCAGGCAGCCTAGTCAATTTTGCCACTCTAAGACGTAATCAGGCCTCGACATTAACACCCGCGGGTAGAATTCGACAGTGGCGTGTAACTCCGTCACTCTTACCAGCCACTGTGGCGAGTAGACCGTGCAGAGTCACCACTTTAGAGTCGTAGTCTCTCAGAACACAGTGCGCGCTTACAGGCGTAATGAGAGTCTCTCTCTCTCTCTTTGTCTCAAGTAGCCAAACGTTACACTATAAAAACTAACTGGATATTTGGATAGAGTTCAAGTTTCTTTAATAGTTGTCATACAGAAGTACAGAATACTTTCATACAAAATGCTTCTTACTGTTACGCTCCAGAGACTGTGCTAGACAAGATAAGTATCAAATAACATAGTATAGCATGTAATTTAGAAGTAGAAAATGAGGTCACAGTGTTCAGTATAGACATATGTACAATGTTCGATGCAGAATAGACGTAACTGAGTTACCATATAATATACAATACTATGCAGTGTACTAATGTACAGTACTATATAGTGCAAAGCAGAAATGGGATGAGGTACAATTTAGGTACAATTTACAGTAAGGTGTACGAGTTGTAGTGCAATCCTTCATCAATAAATATAAAGTGTGGGGAGTGGGTGCTACAGTGTGTTTGTTTAAAGTGAGTGTGTGCGTGTGGATGTGTGTGCTATGTGCGTTTGATGGTTGTTGTTGTGTAGTGTTCATTGTTCGTTTAGCAGCCTGATGGCCTGGGGATAGAAGCTTCTTCTGAGTGTGTGTGTGTGTGTGTGTGTGTGTGTGTGTGTGTGTGTGTGTGTGTGTGTGTGTGTGTGTGTGTGTGTGTGTGTGTGTGTGTGTGTGTGTGTGTGTGTGTGTGTGTGTGTGTGTGTGTGTGTGTGTGTGTGTGTGTGTGTGTGTGTGTGTGTGTGTGTGTGTGTGTGTGTGTGTGACTTTGGAAAACCACTAGCCACAGTGGCTGGTGAGCAAAAAAGTTAATGTCAAGCCCTGGACGTGAGGCTTACATTCTTAACTTTCCATAGCTCAATATATTTAATGGGCCACTCTTAATAACATACTGTACAATTAGATTGATTCTGGTATTTTAGTGAGAAAATATGAACAACATTATTTGGGAATTGTAATGGTACTAGCAAGCCTTCAACAAGCCAAACTACTGGTAAAGTTCGCTTACAGGGTTCTGAGAACTATTGTATGGGCATTCCCAGCCCCCACTTTTTTTTGATCCACTTTTTCTCCCATTTTCTATATTTTCTCCCATCCCAATTTCGTATCATCCAATTCAACCCTCCCCTGTCACGAACGCTGTTTCTTGCCTCCCACAAGCCGGCTGCAATGTGGACTAAGTCATACATAGCACAAGTCCCCTCCGGTACTTGAGGTAACAGCAGTTGCATCTTTTCACCTGCGCAGCTCGATCTCTCAGTGGCGAGGAGTAACGCGTGGGAGGCTCACGCTGCCCCCGACACTTCCTGATTCTACTGCGCAGGCGCACCAACCGACCTGTAGGAGTCGCTGTCCACAACGCCCGATCCCCACCCATCAGTTTCCCACCCCCTAATACGGCCAATGTGTATTAGTATGGACGGCCAGCTAAACTGAAAGCAATGTGGAGCGCTGGGCTCGAACAGGCAAGCCCAGCGTCTCCGTCATTCGTGGCGAGCGCCTTGCCCACTACGCCACGTAGCCGCCCTTCCCAGCCCCCACTCCTAATCTTACTCCTGACGATCCGGCATTGTGGAACATTTATCAGACTGGCTAGCATTAAATACTATGTTATAATGCCGTTGAATGACGTTACTTCGGACATACTGTGTACCCTGCTCTCTCCCTTAACACATTGGGTGCCAACGACGAGAAATCTCGTTGTTGGCCGCGTTGAGTGCCAATGACGAGAAATCTCGTTATTTAATCGTTATTTCTTTTATTAGCGATATCCATACATTTTTCATCCATCCAGCCTCACGTTATCATTGGGACTGGCTCTGAGCTCGAAAAGGGCAAATACCGCCCCCTATCGTCTCCCGGATGGTATTGCACCCATTGGAATGGAGTCGATGGGAATGCATCAGAAAAAAAAACTCCGGGCTCCACATTTTACTTCTGAGGCATGTAACTTGAGACTATTGCATCCACTGAGGGAACTGGAAGAAGCGTCGATTATGTGTTTCGAGGTATAACATTGGATCAATAAATGCGATCGATATTTGGAATGGCGATCAGGAATTGGATTAATATTTTTGCAGAACATCTGATCTGAGGTAAGGACTTTATTTTACCAGTATTGGGTTAATCAGATTTTTTTTTCACAGCGTTCACAATGTGTCTCCTGTGTGTACAGTGTGTGCGTAACGTTAGCGGCAGGCACGGCATAGATAATCGATTTTTCAGCCCGCTTCTCTATCGTGCATAAGTACACATATACTATCGATAATCTAGCGTTTATTTGAAAACTATTCATAAATAGGCCGAAAAATTACAACGTGTTGTGTATTCCAGTAAAGAGCTATTTTCGTGGATTTTTCTGGAATCACTAGAAATCTTCAAAACTATACTCGTATTCAAAGAGTAGACTAAGAGCGGATAATAACGGACCTGTATGGTGGCGCTAACAGAATGAAGACACGCACAAACAAATACAGAGGACTCACGTGTATACTTGTGGAATAACACGACACAGCCGAATGTAATATCTGCAACGCAAGTATTTCTAGGCGGGGCAGCAACACTGGAAACTTCAACATCACACAACACTTGCAGATTCATCATTGAAACGGAGTATGCCGAGTTCATACGTGCAACGAATGCCAAGAGGAAAGGTTTTTCCGCAGCAGCTAACGTAGCTGGAAACCATTCAGAAGCGTGAGAAACTCCCTGCAGACGGTAACAAAGCAAAGCTGATAACCGAGAAAATAACCAAATGTATTGTGCTGGACAACCAGACCCTTTCTGTCTGAAAATGTAGGTTTCCGACGCTTAGCCTTGCTTCATGTTGCCAAACCGTCATTTTATCTCCGACACGGCTATCCCAAATAAGTACAATGTTGTGTTTCTTTTTTAAATGTAGTAAAGACCCCATATGTGTCAAACTCAAGGCCCACAGGCCAAATGTGGCCCGCCATGTCATTTTATGTGGCCCGCGAGAGCTTAACCTCTTAACTGGCACCGACCCGGCCCCGGGACGTTTTAAGGATGATTTGCATTTATTTTAAATTTGTTGGACCTTATGGTGTTCTTGTTCTGTTCTTGACTTAGTTATGTTTCTTCTTGACTTGTTTAAAGAAGACATGTACGGCCCATGGGGACATTATCGTGTGTTGTCGGGCCTTACAAATACATTTGATTTGATTTATATATATTATAGAATAATAATATATTAAAATAACAGTATATAAAATAATATTGTATATTACTGTATACCAATATAATATAGTCTAGTTACTTTAGTATAATATAGTATAATTTAGTTATAGTATAATACAATTAAAATAATACAATTATATAGAATAATACATGATATAATAGAACTACTATAAATATATAGATACATGTGTGTGTGTGTGTATAAATGAATGAACCTCAGTAAATATGTAATTTAACTGATATACACAACATTTATTTATTTATGTTAATTTAATTGTGTTTATGTTTTAATTTCTGCAAAATAAGTATGTACATTTTGTTTGGTTTGGTAAACATTGCGCTATGAACAGTCTATCAGTGTTCTGTATGTGTGTAGGGGCAGGTACAATATTGAGCCTTCTTCTTCCTGTTCCTTTCGGCCATGGAGTTCAGTGGATCATATTAAGTCAATATGTACTGAAGACACTGTTGGACTGTAACAATTCCATGTACAAATAAATAAAAATTAAATTAAATGAAAATGAAAAATAGCTTGATCATTGATTGATGGAGTAATATGGGGTTCTTAACCTGATAAATCAAAAGGATTTATCTTAAAATAACATATATTTTTACATCTATGCAAATGCATATTGTGGTGGAACTTTAGCTAAAAATTACCCAGTTGGAACTGTGAAAGAATGCTTACTTGAATCAAGGATAGAAGCTGATAAGCTAAATGTATTATCTGTGTACAGAGTCTCACTTCAGTTTACAAGGTGTAGCTGAAAAGAGTTTAAATGCAGAGACAGGATACCGCATACCGGGGGTGGGGGGCAAAAATGCAAACCTGCCATTTCTAACTGGAAACAAGCTTCCTGTGTTGCCCTTGCAACGGGCAGTTTTATCATTATATTTGACATAGCAGGATGTGTAGGGGACTGGAAGTAACACCTGTGTATCTCCTTGCATCTTTACGAAGAAATATAGAGCAGAAAAACTTAGGCAATTTCCACAGAAGTGCATTGTAGACATTTTCTGAGCAGGGTTAAAGAGCAAATAAAAAAATGTCCTATCACAATATGTAATATTTGTAACTTGAAGTAATAGAATAGAAGTAATGAATACAGAAACAGTTATTTAACAATATGTAAAGGAGTAGTTGCATTTATTTTACATTACATTATATTTACATTTATACTTTGGCCCTTTGAGGGCTACCATGCTGATGTGGCCCTCTGTGAAATATAGTTTGACACCCCTGCCCTAACCCTATCAAAACAGCAGTCAAAGTGTATATTTTCAGCACTGTTTGTTTACCAATGGATTTTTAAATCTTCACGCATTGTACCATTAAACGGACGTTTTAGACGCGAGGACAGGAAGCCGCCATGAAATCACTGTAGTCGTATTAACGTATTAACTAAATCATTTGAACAAAATAAAAAGCAGCAGCACTATTGCATAACTGAGTCATGTGTGCTATGTATTTCTTCCTTTAGGAGAGTTTTTGATGTTTTATAGATGGACAGGTTTTAGTTTTTTAAGGGGGGGGGGGCAGTATCGGATGGGTATCGGTATTGGCAGATACCGGTATCGTGCCATCCCTGGAACTGATGCAACTGTGTTGTAGTTGTTTATTGTTGGATTGTTTCATCCATGCAACTATGTTGGTGGTTATAGTGTATTGACTCTATAGAACTGTGTTGGTGTTTCGTTTTTATTCCAGACATACAACTGTTTACTTTCTATTATTGACTGAAATTGTTAATCCCTGTCCAATGTGTCTACCAGGGTCCACAAAAGTGATGCTACCTAACCCTCCTTCTCTCTCTCATACATTAACAAAACCAATGATGACATGACAAGGACATGAACATGGACATTTGTGAAATGTTCAAGTTCCTGAAGTAATGTGTATTGCACTTTATCTTTTTTAATGTTTAATGTTTTTAACATTTGTGATATTTGAATGTTCCTGATGAAGCTTGTAACCTACCGTGCATTTCACGGTTTAACATCTTTTACTTTTGTGTTATTTGAATGAATTGAAGAATATTTTTGACTTGACCACTTGAAAATATTGTAATAAAAACGTTGTAACCAATGATTTTCAATAACTGTACTAAATTCAAAATTGAATATCCATCAGTTTTGGCTCAAATATTAATCACTGGTATACTATGCTTAAGTGGATACTATCTGTACACATTGTAAATCAGTTTTATGGGTTTAGAGCAAAAATTGGTATTGTAACTGCATTACGAGGGAGACACTGCCATTATAGAATAAACTTGTAAAATCATGGTTTACAAAAAATGAAAGGGCACACAAGCCTGTCTTTCTTAAGCTGTATATTTAATTACTGATACTTGTTAAAATATTAGTAATGTTAAGGAAATATATACATTTTTAGATCAATTACGGTCGCCCCAAATGACTTTTTTAAGGCTGTGTCCTATTAATTCAACTTTAAAAACACTAAAATCTCTTAATTTGGGGTTTTTGCATAAATGCATGTGTACACTACATTCCAAATGTTTGAACATAGGTCAAATATATCCTTCTTTTCTGTATTTTAAAATTGGCCTATTTAAAAGTCTTATCAGTCAATGACCCATATATATGCATTATATATCGCCCATCGGCCGCCCTGCTCTCTTAACACTTTGCCGCCCAACCACGAGTTAACTCGAGTTTCGGTGCCATGCGTTGAGGACCAGAGCCACGAGTTAACTCGAGTTTCGGTGCCATGCGTTGAGGACCAGAGCCACGAGTTAACTCGAGTTTCGGTGCCATGCGTTGAGGACCAGAGCCACGAGTTAACTCGAGTTTCGGTGCCATGCGTTGAGGACCAGAGCCACGAGTTAACTCGAGTTTCGGTGCCATGCGTTGAGGACCAGAGCCACGAGTTAACTCGAGTTTCGGTGCCATGCGTTGAGGACCAGAGCCACGAGTTAACTCGAGTTTCGGTGCCATGCGTTGAGGACCAGAGCCACGAGTTAACTCGTGGCAAGTTGTTATTGTTTTTTTTCCATATTAATCACCGTATCAACGGCCCCCATCGACTCTGCAGATCTACCAGCATCTGTGATTTCGGCAACATGCAATACCGGCCAGATTCTCTTAGGGGCGCCATGATCGCTCCACTGCAGTATCATTGAGGGCGAATGGGGAATACATTTCTTTTACTGTCTATGGGCGTTTCATATGAGCCTGATCCCAAACGAAGGGCCCGCACCGTTGTTCACGTTTCGATTTGCAGATTTCAGCCTGGAATAATGGGATTTATGATCGGCCAATGGACATATCGATCTACCAGATGCCGATCGATGAGGGCGAAATGCTGCCGGCTATCACATGGGCTGACGGTAAGACATTATTAACCTAAATTATAGCCGGATTGGAGCTTGTTGTAAAACGCAAGCAATAGATCAGTGAATGTGGCTACTTGCACGGACACTCTATTGCTAATCAATAATACTAATCGGCGGTCCCGCCGCCCCCATTTCATCCATAGATGCTCTGGAATAGTCCGGATGATAAGCATTTTGTTTTATTTCATTCGAATATATACAACAGAAATGCTGTTCGATATAACGTTAGTAGCCTTTAGCCTCATATCTAGCTTCCCAGAAAATATATGAGACGAAAAGTGCGATAAACCTTATATTCACGACGCTATAAAATGATAACCAACCGATGGATTATTTTTTTTTCTTTAAGCCATTATGAAGGCACGGTTTATGCACTCAAGTGACAATGAGAATGGACAGATAGCAATACTATAAAGTATAGATATAGCTGTACAAAGTCACATCGGTTTGTTTACAAAGCGTTGTCCTCCAGCCACATATTAGACAGCGCCGGCCGGTCCTCAATGTGTTAAAGGAACACGCCAACTTTTTGGGAAATTCGCTTATTTGCCATCTACCCTGGAGTTAGACAATCAGATACCTACCCCTTTCTTCTCTGTGAATGCATTATTAGGCTTAGGGAACAGCCGCAATATTAGCCTAGCTTAGCGTCATTCACTGGAAGTAGGTGTGCCAGTGTAGCCTAGTTCCCAACAGTCACAAAATACACTCCAAATACAACTCCAAATCTTTCCTGGAAACATGTTGTGACCTGTGTATTTACCACATACACAGAGTGTCTATTTACCACGTAAACAGAGAAGAAAAGGGTATGTATCTGCTTGTAATAAGCTAATTTTCCAAAAAGTTGGCGTGTTCCTTTAAGTATCAGCTTCAGAACACTAGTGACCTCTGACCCCCCCCCCCCCCCACATCAGTCAGCCCTGGTCCATGATGGACCCTTTCCTTCGCTCCCATGGACTTGACTTATAGTCTGGACACCTGCTGGATGGTAATAACTGCACAGCATATCGGTTTCACGGTATTAAACCTCTCCCAGCTGCCACCAGAGAGAGAGAGAGAAACATTTCTAAAGAGAGAGAGAAAGCAAGACAGAGAGGAATAGAAAAAGAGAGATAGAGAAAAATAGAAAAAGAAAGAGAGAGAAAGCAAGGGGCAGAGGAATAGAAAAAGAGAGAGGGAGAGGAGAGAGATGGAGAAAAATAGAAAAAGAAGAGAGAAAGCAAGAGGCAGAGAGAGGAATAGAAAGGAGAGAGAGACAAATAGAAAAAGAAGAGAGAAAGCAAAAGACAGAGATAGGAATAGAAAGAGAGAGGAGAGAGAGACATAGAAAAAGGAGAGAAAGCAAGAGGCAGAGAGAGGAATAGAAAGGAGAGAGAGAAATAGAAAAAGAAGAGAGAAAGCAAGAGACAGAGAGAGGAATAGAAAGAAAGAGGAGAGAGAGAAATAGAAAAAGGAGAGAAAGCAAGAGGCAGAGAGAGGAATAGAAAGGAGAGAGAGAAATAGAAAAAGAAGAGAGAAAGCAAGAGACAGAGAGAGGAATATAAAAAGAGAGAGAGGGGAGAGAGAGAGAAAATAGAAAAAGAAAGAGAGAAAGCAAGAGACAGAGAGAGGAATAGAAAGAGAGAGGAGAGAGAGAGAAAACTAGAAAAAGAAAGAGAGAAAGCAAGAGGCAGAGAGAGGAATAGAAGAGAGAAAGCAAGAGACAGAGAGAGGAATAGAAAGAAAGAGGGAGAGGGGAGAGAGAAGAAAATAAAAAAAGAAAGAGAAAGCAAGAGACAGAGAGAGGAATAGAAAGAAAGAGGGAGAGAGAAGAAAAGAGAGAAAGAAAGAGAGAAAGCAAGAGACAGAGAGAGGAATAGAAAAAGAGAGAGAGAAGAAAATAGAAAAAGAAAGAGAGAAAGCAAGAGACAGAGAGAGAGGAATAGAAAAAGAGAGAGAGAAAGCAAGAGACAGAGAGAGAGAAGAATAGAAAAAGAGAGGGGAGAGAGATAGAGAAAAATAGAAAAAGAAAGAGAGAGAAAGCAAGAGACAGAGAGAGGAATAGAAAAAGAGAGAGAGAGAGAGAGAGAGAGAGAGAGAGAGAGAGAGAGAGAGAGAGAGAGAGAGAGAGAGAGAGAGAGAGAGAGAGAGAGAGAGAGAGAGAGAGAGAGAGAGAGAGAGAAGACATGAGACAGGAGGAGAAGTGTTCCCAGATGTGTGACTGTGAGGACTGGAGGGAGTACTGGGAGGAGAAGCCAGGCGGGCGGGGGGGCGTTTACTGTTCCGTTCAGATCCACTGGTCGTACAGCGCTGCCATCTGAAGGTCTACAATGAATGACCAGTAAACTCCCTTCTTTCATCTGCTCTTTTGGGTTTTACTGGCTAAAGAGTGGGTGGACTGATTCTCTTAACCCTAAACATACTAAGTGTTTACAGTAGCTCTTAATGGGCCTGAGGCCACTGCTCTGTGTGTGTGTTTAAAAGTCACTTAGGGGAAAACAAACATTCTATGTTTGACAGACAGCAGCAACCAGTCTCTTTCACTATTCTGGCCATCTAGGCTCAATCTCCGTTTCACATTAGGACTATATTCAGAAAATGGTTGCACGCTTACTCCTAGATTTTAGGAGAGAGTTTAGAAGAGGACAAACCTCTAGCCTAAAACGAATGATACATTCATGTAAGAGCGCGCCAGAAATGGGAAAAACATACGCAATCAATGATGAGATTCAATGTGGCTGCGGCTTAACCCGGAAATTGGGCCAATTAAAATCACCTGTCGCTGCTAATAATCTGTAGGCCGCTGAACCCATCAGAGTAGAATGAGCTGCGTCCGTTAGCGGTGTGTCGGTCGCCAACCAAACGGCTCTTAGAGCCGACTCTTTAAAGTGAACGACGGGAGCCGGATCCTGATTGGGAGCCGATTCGTTTTTCTCCAATATTTTTCTGTTGAAGCCAAGCTAAGCTTGTACTTTTTTTTTTTTTTTTTTTTTTTTTTAACATGCTCCATGTTGAGTATCGCTGCTGTCGGGACAAAACCTCATAACTCCAAAAACCCAACTTTTCAGCAGAGGAAAAAAACTAACACAGATTTGATGGTGAATAGAGTTAGGAGGTTTAGACAGATGATCGGTTTAATGCTTTCCCATTGTTTAAACTTTGTAAAACCCACACACGCATATGGAGGATGATCTATGGAGTTGATTTATATAATAAAAAAAAAATTCAAAAAATGGAGTTATGAGGTTTTGTCCCGACAGCAGCGGTATGTAAATAAAGCCATATACATAATAAACATGCATTATGTATATAAATAACATATTATGTATGTTTTTTTACACATAATTATACATTCATTTTTGTAATAAATTTATTTAAGCAACAAAATATCAGAGGAGCCGATTGGGAGCTGAAAGAACCAGCTCTTATTTAGTGAACTGAGCCAAAATAATCAGCTCTTTTTAGTGAACTGAGCCAAAAGAACCAGCTCTTTTTAGTGAACTGAGCCAAAATAATCAGCTCTTTTTAGTGAACTGAGCCTAAAGAATCAGCTCTTTTTAGTGAACTGAGCCTAAAGAATAAGCTCTTTTTAGCAGCGATGCAGTGGTGGTAGGACGCGGTTACACGCCGTTGTAGTAGATCACTGAGGCAGAAGTGCGCGCGGATGTGCACGCGCGCACACAAAAATGCGTTCACAATTGTCACTGGACTCGTCGCGGCGTGCGGCAAGTACCCGGCCGGCACTTATCACCTAGACTTTGCATAATAATAGGATACCGATAGCATAACAACGAGAAGAGCTGGTGGGGGGTTGCTTGATCTGTGGTCCCGACTGGAAGGATGAGACATTAAGTTGTGCTTCAGTCTGAAGGAAACTGTCCTTCTGTAAACTGAACTA
Source organism: Notolepis coatsorum (assembly GCF_963971535.1). Taxonomy (NCBI): domain Eukaryota; kingdom Metazoa; phylum Chordata; class Actinopteri; order Aulopiformes; family Paralepididae; genus Notolepis; species Notolepis coatsorum. Next base: position 102,528,480 of record NC_140181.1, on the reverse strand, counting down.
AGTTACATTGTTACATTTAGTTTGTATTTACTTTTCTAGTTTAAGTTAATTCAATTAAAGAAATTGTAACTACAATTACATTTAAAACGTTGTTATGCATAATAATAATCATCTGTTCTGTGCGCAACCGAGGGAACATGTATTACGACTGCACCACTGCTTTTGAGTGAACTGAGCCTAAAGAATCAGCTCTTTTTGGTGAACTGAGGCTAAATAATCAGCTCTTTTTAGTGAACGGAGCCTAAAGAATCAGCTATTTTTTGTGAACTGAGCCAAAACAACCGGCTCTCTAAAAAGAGACGGAATTCCCATCACTGGCGTCTGTAGAGACAACAATCTCAGTGGTGAAAGGCACGCAGCATGTTGTTGACACACAACTCTCTCTGGCCCCTCCCCCCTCTGGCCCCTCCCCCCTTTCCTTACAAACGTACTCCAAATTCCTAAATGAGTGGAGAGACTAGTCTTGCATTCCCAGATCGGTCTCTCCACACTGCGCTGTTGTTCCTCATTCTGCCCGTCCCTCTTTTTCAATTCAAACTTTTATTTAAACTCCAAAAAGGCAACTGAGGTTTCCTTCATTTACAGTCACGTCGAGTGTACATACAATCCTAACAATAAGACAACAAGATGAGGCAAAAAGCAAGGATAACAAATCAATTAAAACACGTTCAACTTGATTGACCAAGGTTGGAGATCAAGGTTTTAAACTCTGCAACAGAGGAGAGAATCTCAAGCTTTAAGGACTGTTGGAGGTCATTCCATGAGCTAGAGGGGCATCATAGCAACATGCAGATTCACCCTGTTCTGAGCAAACTCTGGGGACCTTAACACATTGCCCGCCGGGGGTTATGCCCCTCTCTGCCAGCGCTGTAAGCCTATGGAGATGTTTACCTTCTTTGCAGGGCTATAACTTTTTAAATTTGATTGCTATATTGACATTACTATGGCCCATTCAACATCGATTATCTATCGTTCAGGATGTGGGAACGTTATACTTTTTCATTCATACATTGTTGTGTTAATACCTTCTAGAATATAAGTATGTTTTTAATCTTTTCTGCTGTAATTCCAAAAACGCTAGTTATAGGCCCAAACGCATTATATAGATTATCGATTGCCGTTCCCCCCCCCCATACACGCTACACCAAAAAACTCAAATGTATATGATCGGTATACATTATGCCTCATCATGCGTGGAGGAAAGGGGGGGGGGTCGTTTATAATTCCCCAAATACCGGTAATTACCGGCTAACGGAAACCCTGCTGTCGGGAGTCCCGTAACGAGATGTGACTGCCGGATGATTTTCATCGATGCACTGATGGCACATCCTGTCTGCGAGTGTAACTTGCCCGACCATCCACCAGGCGGCGGTATTGAGCCGTCGTTGCAGTCACATCTAAGGTCCAGCTGCAGGACCGGGGGTGGGTATATGAATTATGAATGCCAATGGCGAAATTTTTTTATATTGATCTCAAAAAACGCTGTACAGCGATCCTGGCAGACAACGCATGGCGGCCAATAACGCTGGAAAGCGTTTCCGGCGCTGGATGTGTTAAGGACCAGACAGTCACTAGAATGGGTCCCATAGGTTCCAAAATTCCATTCCAATAATGATAGTATAGTATAAGGAGGTAGCTTACCAATAATGATGTAGTATAAGGAGGTAGCTTACCAATAATGATGTAGTATAAGGAGGTAGCAATAATGATGTAGTATAAGGAGGTAGCTTACCAATAATGATGTAGTATAAGGAGGTAGCTTACCAATAATGATGTAGTATAAGGAGGTAGCAATAATGATGTAGTATAAGGAGGTAGCTTACCAATAATGATGTAGTATAAGGAGGTAGCAATAATGATGTAGTATAAGGAGGTAGCTTACCAATAATGATGTAGTATAAGGAGGTCGCTTATAGGGGTGTAACGGTACTACGCGGATACGTACTGTACCGCCACAGTGGTCCTCCGGTACAGTACGCGCTGTGCACCGAGCGATTGCAACGGTATGGAACCTTTTTTTGCAGAACTCAAATCCCCCCGGCCAGAATATAACGTGCACAACTAACCGGATGTTGTCCCACGCGGCGCGCAGCTACACTGAACGATAGCTGTAATTCAGCATAGCATAATATTAGCCCGTATGTCGAGTCAATACTAACGGACAAGCCAGAGCCATGTCATTGTTCAACTTTATTGCGAACTTTATCACGCATTTGAAACGGCATCACCCGAATGTGAATATCACTGGTACACGGAAGAAACAGATCCTAATGCAAACCCAGCTCCCTGTTGCCGGGCCAAAGCAATAACAAACGCCATCGTTTTTATAGCAGCAGATCTGCGACCATACTCCGTTGTGGAGAACACTGGGTTTAAGCACATGTTAAAAGTAATATAGCCCCGCTACCTAGTTCCCTCGTCCGTATTTCAGCCAGCAAGTCATACCACCAGCTCTGTATATAAACTAGCCCCTTTCATGACTGTGATGCAAGCCCTGGCTGCCCCTGTATTCAAGCATCACAGTCATGAAAGGGGTTATGTATAAACAAGCACACGCTACCAGTTGTCCACGACTTATCCTCCAAGGCATCTGCTATATAATAATCTTCAGATTTACTTAAGTGTTATTAGTAGGTTACAGCAGTAAGCATTAGTTTGCTCAGTCAAGTATGGCCAATTCGTTTTATATTGTTTAATACAGTTAAATAAATAGATAAATGAAAAGCAAATTTTTTTTGTACCCCCCCCCCCCCCCCACTGTACCGAAAATATACCGAACCGTGACTTCAAAACCGAGGTACGTACCGAACCGTGGATTTTGTGTACCGTTACACCCCTAAAATAATGATGTAGTACAGGTAGTAAAAAGCAGTGTAAACAATATAACAAATCAATATAATCAACATAACATAATTAACTCTGGACATGTGCGTAATGGTCAACAAGGTGCGAGATGAGGGTATGTATGCCCTACAAAATATTTGCCCTACAATAAATAGTTACAATATAAGATCGAATCCAATAATTTAAATCTAATCTAATATATAGTCTGAAAAAAACTAAATGCTAAATATATGCAATATATAGTCTAATAATCCAATAATCTAAATCTAATCTAATATATAATCTAAAAATGCTAAATATATGATCTGATGAAGTATACAGTATTCAGTATTCACATACGGTGTGGTTTTAGGTTCCAACAGTCCCTGCCCACTGTTGTTTGAGCCTGGTGGCTATGGGCTGGGCTGATACGGACTGGAGTACCAATACATGACTGTTACTGAGCAGTACATAGAGGATGCAGAGCACACACTCAATTACATGCTCTGCAGCACGTTGGAAATCAATTCAAAGCCACCAGACTTGCTGCATTTCTGACACATAGGAAAGTATAGGGGGAAATCCTCCAGCACTTTCACTGACAGCTTACAGTATGTTAATGCTATTCAGTGAGGGGAGTGGCTGGGCGGTTGTAGGGGGCTATTGTTAACGGCCAGCAGAAACAGGCAGAGGTGTTAATTCTAGCCTTTTCTCCGAGAGCATTTTCACAGCTTAAAGCAAACAGGAAAAAAAACAGTTTTACAAGATTCAAATGAGCACATCTTCTTCAAACATTCTCAGATTTCAATGTATGACGCATCATTTGAAGGCATACATGCTGTACTTTCACAATCCGTAAAAATCGTAAAAAAATGAAAATGGAGACATAGATCGCTGGTCTGGGTCACATTTTAGTCTGGTATCGGCCCAATATCCATCCAATACCAGTATCAGTGGATCCACCACATATCATCATGGAGTCGTTTCCCCATCATACCTCCGCTAACTCCCCGCTTGAACAATGCTCCTTTACCTCTGGGGTTCACACCAGCAGCTCCAAGCTAAGAGAGCCAGTCGAGTTGAACCTCTGTTGTCAAGCCTTGTCAATATAACCCAGCCCCTTTTCTCACGAATGGAACTGGTGTCGTGGAGTCTGCTTTGAGCGTTTTCCAGGGTTAGCGGCTAACGCTAGTTAGCTTAGCCTATTTATTACTAGTTAGCAGCCAACATTGCTCACGTCAATTATATTGCATGTCATTGATCTACCGGTCGATCACGGCCGACTGGTTGGGCACCACTGGTCTATAGAAAATAAATGCATTCGAACAAGAAACCAATGTATAGTAGACATAGCAATGGCAAAAAAATTGCCAGGCCTAATGCGAGCCAGGGAAGTCTTGTGCTTGTAACGTGGCTTCATGTTTTCATCCACTGAGCCGTGAGGCTCCACATGCTTGTTTGGTTGAGGTCTGAACTCGCCAAATTGCCCATACATATAGTTTTTGTGGGTATTGTCCAGTTGTTGCTGTATGTTTTTATCTGCCCAAAATTCAAGCAAGCATGAAAGCATTACAGTAATGACGTTGTGTGTGTCAGCAAGTTGATACAGAAGCCTCTTCCGTGTTTTGGTAGAAGCTCGTACACCACGCCCCCCGCTCCCACTGGTGCGCACCCGAGACCACCTATTTCAGCGGTCCAGGTTTGGAGCGAATCAGCGTCCCCGGGGACGGGGGGGGGCGTTCTCAGTAGGACGACCACACCCTATTTGGGTGCGATCGGGCTGTGATTCGACCCCGAATGGTGAGTGAGAAAGCTCCCTGAGGATGTCTGCTTTGTCCCGCACTGTAAATACAGGGAAGGGAGGGAAGCAGGGGGCGAAATTTAAGCCAGCCGCCCGCCAGGGGCGCTCAGTTTTTACCTTTGGCGCTTGCCACTGAGAGGTCTGCCCGCCGTGTGGCGTGTAGACGTGTAGTTCATAACGATACTCTTATTTTGAAAATCTGTGCGAGTCTCATTTCCGCCCCAAGCGCAGCTAGAGTCATAATATCGATGGCTCCGGCAGTTAGCAACATTCAGTTCGTATGATATTCTTATTTTGAAAAAAAACGTGGCAACGAGTCATATCCGCCCAGCCGGGCCAGCCCTGCAGCGGGATACTATTGGCTTCTGCTCGTATCAACACAGAGGCAGTCTGCTCTAGTCTAGATCAGACCTCCATGAGCTACCGTTACTGTTTAAACAATGACCCAGTCAACTATTCACTTTTAGTTTAATACACGACGAGGCATTGTCTAACGGTATCTAGCTGGCTAGCTACTGATAGCTGCTGATATCAACAAATGCTTCAGCAATAGTCGACTCGAGTGCATAATACCTCCGTTCCCTCGTTAGCTAGCTCACGTTAGCTAGCTCACGTTAGCTCTATATGTCCCAGTAAACTAAATTGTCTTAACGTTATCTAGCGGGCTAGCAGTAGCTACAGATAGCTCCTGATATCAATGTCTTATAACATTGATTCAATGCGTATTCTAGCTGAGGGCTTGATGAATGTGATTTGACCAAAGAACCGTAACATTATACCAATAGGGTCCAGCTGCAGCGCCGGAGAATCCTTGCATGCTGAATGTAGAGTATTAGTATAGGGTCTGTCTAGCTGCATCGCCGGAGAATCCTTGCTGGAGCTGGAGGCTACTCAAGTATACACAGACAGTGGAGCTGTTTGCAGATAGCGAGCATTTTGACTTATTGCGTGGTGGCGATGTCTCGCAGATAATACAACTACAAGTATGATTATATAATATATATTTTATTTAAAAAAAATTTTTTTTATATAAAATATATATATATATTTTTTTTTAATCAAAAAAAATTTGGCAGGTAAGAAATATGCTTGGCGGGTAGATTCTTCCCATCTACCCGCCACTGGCCGGTGAGTCAAAAAGTTAATTTCGCTCCCTGGAGGGAAGCCAGTGCAGAGAAGACTTAAGTATCCGTTTAGTCTACGAGGGCAAGCGGAGATGAAGCAACGCACGACCCACCGCTTTACAAGACCAGGCGCAGGAGCGGCACGGACCGTCACAATGAAACCATCCACATGCTGCTTATCCCCTTCACTACCACTCTACAGAAGGTCAACCCTTTCACTGTGACAATACAGAAGGTTAACACTTTCACTGTGACAATACAGAAGGTTAACCCTTTCACTACCACACTACAGAAGGTTAACCCTTTCACAACCACACTACAGAAGGTTAACCCTTTCACTGTGACACGACATAAGGTCAACCCTTTCACTGTGACAATACAGAAGGTTAACCCTTTCACTGTGACAATACAGAAGGTTAACCCTTTCACTACCACACTACAGAAGGTTAACCCTTTCACTACCACACTACAGAAGGTTAACCCTTTCACAACCACACTACAGAAGGTTAACCCTTTCACTACCACACTACAGAAGGTTAACCATTTCACTACAGAAGGTTAACCCTTTCACTACCACACTACAGAAGGTTAACCCTTTCACTACCACACTACAGATGGTTAACCATTTCACTGCCACACGACAAAGAGTTAACCCTTTCACAACCACACTACAGAAGGTTAACCCTTTCACTACCACACTACAGAAGGTTAACCCTTTCACTACCAATCTACAGAAGGTTAACCCTTTCACTACCACACTACAGATGATCAACCTTTCCATCCAAGTCACACAAGTCTTTGTCAATGTGGAAGGCACGTAAATGTATACTACTACAGTACCTACTATGCTACTATACCTATACGACTACCTACTATGCTAATAATGTCTATACTACTATGCACTACTAAGAGTGAAGCATTCACGCTCTGCACTGCTAGGTGAACAACACCACTGACCATTAGCCGCCAGAGTTGTACCCTTCCTGTTGACTTTGGATAAAAGCAGCAGCTAAATGACTAAATGTAAACTTATCTTTGGCAAAAGATAACCTTCTAGGAGCATTTCTGCAGTGTGTGGGCACTATCCTCTAGTCCAGTGTTTCCCAAACTCTGGGTTGCGACCCAAAATGGGTCGTGGACCCGTTTTTATTGGGTCGCCAATAATAATTTAAAAAAAATTAAGAAAAAAGAATATAAATATTTTTTAAAGCTGTAGATGTGTTGATTCAGTTTGGCACCACAGACTTATGTGAATCTGGGTTTTCTACTCTAGCATACCTGAAAAACATACAGAAACAGACTAAATGCTCAGCATGACCTCATAATAGCACTTTCAAAAACCAAGCCCAGAATAGATCTTGAAAACTTCAACCAGCCACATACCTCTCATTAGATTTCATTGTGCCATAGATTAAATATTATACCCCTTCTAGCATGTCAGGTCAGTAGAATGTTTAAATAAGTCAGTACAAATTAATCAGAATGTTGCTCAATGTTGGGGTTTAAGGTTGAGGGACGGAGGGAGGGGGTAAAAAATGGAGAGTTGAAAAGGGGGTGAGAAATAGAAAGGAGAGTAGAACATGTTTGTTTTTAAAAGTGTTACAAAATTGTATGTACATTGTTATGAGGTGGTGAGCAACTTAACATTACACTCTGATTATTGCTGTGATGTACTTTTATAATTAAATAAATACATTTCATATACATTTGAAATTCATGGTTTGTTGTGTTCTTTACCAGTAGTTTATAAATGTATGTTTTTTTTTAATTGTCTTTTCCCCCCTTCTTTTTCCGTTTGTTCTCCCCTCCCTTCCTGGTTGTTGCGCACTCTACCCGCTACCGTCGGTCCGGGAGGGCGGAGACTATCACATGCTTCCTCCGACACATGTGTACCCAGCCCACCGCTTCTTGTCACCTGGCAGCGTGGACTCTCACTGCGAGAGTGTAACGTGTGGAAGGTCCCACTACCTCTTAGATCCTTCCCTCGCTGTGCAGGCACCCCGACCGAACTGTAGGAGTCGCTGTTTACAACGACCAGGACCCACCCTCGCTGGGTTTCCCACCCGCTAACACTGCCAATTGTGTCAGTATGGACGGTCGGCCAACCTGGAAGCACCACAGCTGGATTCAATCCCACCGTCTCTGTGGTGGTAGACAGACGCTTAGTCCGCTGCACTACCCGGCCACCCTATAAATGTATGTTATGGCAATTCATGATGTATTTTTGTAAGTTTGGGTCCCGGGGGAAACACCAAATTTCTCTTTTGGGTCTCGAGCTGAAAAAGTTTGGGAACCCCTGTCGATGGAGCATGTCTGCAGGGTGTGGGCTCTATCCTCTAGTGCAGGGGTAGGCAACCCTAGGCACGCGTGCCTGCATAGGCACGCGGGGGCATTTGCATAGGCACAGGGGGCAGCATTAAAAAAAAAAAAAAAAAAAAAATTATATATATATATTTTTTTTTTTTTTTTTTTGCTTTGAAATATTATAGTGAAATATTTTGCACTGTTGTCGCATTTATCTTATTGAAATCCTCCCACAGGTTCTTTTTACTACCACATATTTAATTGAGACCCTTTATTTGTTTATTATTTCAATTTAGCTGGAAATACATTGCTACATCATTCAGTAACATTTGCAGAGCCTTATAACAAAAACATTATTATGGTCACCATTGTGACCAGTGGGATTAATCAACACATTTTATTATTTATTTTTCTATTTCATTGAACATTGCACATGTTAAAAGCCATTTTTTTACTCAAAATGTGAGTATTACCAAGTCAACTTGTGTTCTTAAAACAATGACAATAAACATAGTTTTATTAGGTTGAAATAATGTGGTTGTGTACTTATTTTTCTGTTAACTTATTATGGATTGAAAACTGAAAACATTAATGCACAGTAACTGAACAAAATATTTTTAAGTTCTGGTAACTTATTATTATATTATTTTTTACAGTGTAGTCTTGCAATCAATCAAAACTTATTTACACGATATACCTCACATTCACCCTCCATTCACATCCTGGTGTTCTCCATTAGGCCTGTAGGTGGAGCTATGACAGCACACGTACAGTACACACACCGATGGTGTGTGATGTGTCCAAAAATGAATGGGCAAATGTGAGTGAAATGGTCGCACTGTATGCAGCTGTTTGTCTGCATTGCATTCCCCCCCCCCCCCAACTCAGATTTAGGGTTGATACAACCATCATAATAATATTGTTAATAATAACAATAACAATAATGATGTAATAATGTAAAAATTATCATTAAAAAGACCTGATTATGGGAAGAAAAAAAATTACGATGCATGGAATATTGTTGAGGCACACTAGTTACAACTATATTTCAAACAGGCACTCCATATCAAAAAGGTTGCTGACCCCTGCTCTAGTGGATGGAGAACGCCTGCTAAAGTGCTCAACAACAATGAAAAGTTCATACGATGCAACCCGAGCAGCACTAATCCATAGAGTGGGTTCGGTAACGCCACCACGCATGACCCCAGGAGAAGGGTTAACCCTTGCTGGGAGGGGCGTGCATTATAAACACTTACACCTGTCGTGCAGCTTACGGATCTGCAACCTGCTGTGATGTGTCCCGTCTGTCGGTACTCTGGGAGAAGGGATTAGGTCAATAGGCCCACGACGTCCTAATCTGACTGTGGGGGGGGGGGGGGGGGGCTCGCAGGACAGGACAGAGAGGGACAGGACAGAACAGGACAGGACAGAACAGGACAGGACAGAGAGGGACAGGACAGAACAGGACAGGACAGAACAGGACAGGACAGAACAGGACAGGACAGAGAGGGACAGGACAGAACAGGACAGGACAGAACAGGACAGGACAGAGAAGGACAGGACAGGACAGGACAGAACAGAACAGAACAAAGCAGGACAGGACAGAGAGGGACAGGACAGAACAGGACAGGACAGAACAGGACAGGACAGAGAGGGACAGGACAGAGAAGGACAGGACAGAACAGAACAGAACAGAACAAAGCAGGACAGGACAGAACAGAACAAAGCAGGACAGGACAGGACAGAACAGAACAGAGCAGGACAGGACTGGGCAGGAAAGGACAGAGCAGGACAGAACAGAGCAGGACAGGACAGGACAGAACAGAACAGAACAGAGAAGAACATAACAGAGCAGGACAGGACAGGACAGAGCAGGAAAGGACTGGGCAGGAAAGGACAGAGCAGGACAGGACAGAGAAGGAAAGGACAGAGCAAGACAGGAAGGAGTCTGTGGTGGAGTGTGTGTGTTGCATGTTACCTTGGGTGTGTGTGTGTGTGTGTGTGTGTGTGTGCGTGTGTGTTGTACATTACCTTGGGTGTGTGTGTGTGCGTGTAATCCGTGTATGTTAGTGCGGGTGTGTCCGCATTGCGGGTTTGACTGGTTTTCTCAAAGTCCTTTAAACCATGGTCACATTACACTTCTCTTTGGGCAGGGAAGGGCGGGGGCAGAGAGAGAGACTGTGTGTTATTATGACTGAGTGTTAAACAGGTTTCACACGACAGGGTTTGGGGCATTCCTGCCAGCGCTGAGCAACACAGGCTGTGTGTGTGTGTGTGTGAGCAGCGCACAGGCCCTGGTGTGTTCTCCTAATCTGAGAGGGGGCTCCCACTGTAAACTCCTTCATAAGGACAGCGAGAGCCCCCCCCCCGCTGGGCCAGTGTCTGTCGAGTAAGAGGATAGTGAGTACGGTTACGGTGTCCCAGAATCAGATTTTTTGTTGCTCATATTTACATTTACATTCTACATTTTGTCATTTAGCTGACGCTTTTATCCAAAGCGACTTACAAGTTTTGTATATGACAAGTCAGCAGGAAGGGTAAAACTCTTTCAGCCGAGTAACAATGTTCATCAAAGTGCTAACAATGTAGGTTAGCAGGTAAGGTTAGTACTTATGTGACAGTGTGAACGGCACAAATCAAATTGAATCTGATCTTTTCAATTCAAGATTTGGGCCACTTTTTCATAATGTGGTCCTAAATCAGATACTAGGTCTTATCTTTTGCAAACGCGACCTCAGTCTGAACGGTCGTGCAACTTTCATGTGACTTTTAAATCAAATCTGATCTGAGCAATACATCAGAATTGAGCACTAAGGCCTGCAGTGCAGTGTGAACGGATATTGGTGTTTGGAGTGAATGACGAGAGGGACGCAGAGTGAGGGAAGGCACTACTAGAGAGTTGGATTAGGCAGAGCGAGGGAAGGCACTACTAGAGAGTTGGATTAGGCAGAGTGAGGGAAGGCACTACTAGAGAGTTGGATTAAGCAGAGCGAGGGAAGGCACTACTAGAGAGTTGGATTAGGCAGAGCGAGGGAAGGCACTACTAGAGAGTTGGATTAAGCAGAGCGAGGGAAGGCACTACTAGAGAGTTGGATTAAGCAGAGTGAGGGAAGGCACTACTAGAGAGTTGGATTAAGCAGAGCGAGGGAAGGCACTACTAGAGAGTTGGATTAAGCAGAGCGAGGGAAGGCACTACTAGAGAGTTGGATTAAGCAGAGCGAGGGAAGGAATTACTAGAGAGTTGGATTAAGCAGAGCGAGGGAAGGAATTACTAGAGAGTTGGATTAAGCAGAGCGAGGGAAGGCACTACTAGAGAGTTGGATTAGGCAGAGCGAGGGAAGGCACTACTGGAGAGTTGGATTAAGCAGAGTGAGGGAAGGCACTACTAGAGAGTTGGATTAAGCAGAGCGAGGGAAGGCACTACTAGAGAGTTGGATTAAGCAGAGCGAGGGAAGGCACTACTAGAGAGTTGGATTAGGCAGAGCGAGGGAAGGCACTACTAGAGAGTTGGATTAAGCAGAGCGAGGGAAGGCACTACTGGAGAGTTGGATTAAGCAGAGCGAGGGAAGGCACTACTAGAGAGTTGGATTAGGCAGAGCGAGGGAAGGCACTACTAGAGAGTTGGATTAAGCAGAGCGAGGGAAGGCACTACTAGAGAGTTGGATTAAGCAGAGCGAGGGAAGGCACTACTAGAGAGTTGGATTAGGCAGAGCGAGGGAAGGCACTACTAGAGAGTTGGATTAGGCAGAGCGAGGGAAGGCACTACTAGAGAGTTGGATTAGGCAGAGCGAGGGAAGGCACTACTAGAGAGTTGGATTAGGCAGAGCGAGGGAAGGCACTACTAGAGAGTTGGATTAGGCAGAGCGAGGGAAGGCACTACTAGAGAGTTGGATTAGGCAGAGCGAGGGAAGGCACTACTAGAGAGTTGGATTAAGCAGAGCGAGGGAAGGCACTACTAGAGAGTTGGATTAAGCAGAGCGAGGGAAGGAATTACTAGAGAGTTGGATTAAGCAGAGCGAGGGAAGGCACTACTAGAGAGTTGGATTAGGCAGAGCGAGGGAAGGCACTACTAGAGAGTTGGATTAGGCAGAGCGAGGGAAGGCACTACTAGAGAGTTGGATTAAGCAGAGCGAGGGAAGGCACTACTAGAGAGTTGGATTAAGCAGAGCGAGGGAAGGCACTACTAGAGAGTTGGATTAGGCAGAGCGAGGGAAGGCACTACTAGAGAGTTGGATTAGGCAGAGCGAGGGAAGGCACTACTAGAGAGTTGGATTAGGCAGAGCGAGGGAAGGCACTACTAGAGAGTTGGATTAAGCAGAGTGAGGGAAGGCACTACTAGAGAGTTGGATTAGGCAGAGCGAGGGAAGGCACTACTAGAGAGTTGGATTAAGCAGAGTGAGGGAAGGCACTACTAGAGAGTTGGATTAGGCAGAGCGAGGGAAGGCACTACTAGAGAGTTGGATTAGGCAGAGCGAGGGAAGGCACTACTAGAGAGTTGGATTAAGCAGCGTGAGAGAAGGAATTACTAGAGAGTTGGATTAAGCAGAGCGAGGGAAGGCACTACTAGAGAGTTGGATTAGGCAGAGCGAGGGAAGGCACTACTAGAGAGTTGGATTAGGCAGAGCGAGGGAAGGCACTACTAGAGAGTTGGATTAGGCAGAGCGAGGGAAGGCACTACTAGAGAGTTGGATTAGGCAGAGCGAGGGAAGGCACTACTAGAGAGTTGGATTAGGCAGAGCGAGGGAAGGCACTACTAGAGAGTTGGATTAAGCAGAGCGAGGGAAGGCACTACTAGAGAGTTGGATTAGGCAGAGTGAGGGAAGGCACTACTAGAGAGTTGGATTAAGCAGAGCGAGGGAAGGCACTACTAGAGAGTTGGATTAGGCAGAGCGAGGGAAGGAATTACTAGAGAGTTGGATTAAGCAGAGCGAGGGAAGGCACTACTAGAGAGTTGGATTAAGCAGAGCGAGGGAAGGCACTACTAGAGAGTTGGATTAGGCAGAGCGAGGGAAGGAATTACTAGAGAGTTGGATTAAGCAGAGCGAGGGAAGGCACTACTAGAGAGTTGGATTAAGCAGAGCGAGGGAAGGAATTACTAGAGAGTTGGATTAAGCAGAGTGAGGGAAGGAATTACTAGAGAGTTGGATTAAGCAGCGTGAGAGAAGGAATTACTAGAGAGTTGGATTAGGCAGTGTGAGGGAAGACACTACTGGAGTTGGATTATCCACAAGAGGCCAACGAGGAAAGGAAACGACCCCTAATCCAAATGTAAAATGAATGGATTGCCCTGCCACCAAAATAAATAAATGAATGAATGAATGAATGAATGAATGAATGAATGAATGAATGAATGAATTAATGAATAAATAACAATGGGGACATGTTCTCATCCCCTAGTTCACTGACTGAGCTCTTGACACTAACTAGCACTGAACATGAATGGGTGGGTACTGTATATGTAAGCGTTTGCAAGAACAGTCCGGCTTTCGAGAAGAACAGTCCGGCTTTCGACATGGACAGTCGCATTATTCTCAGCTCCCAACAACGACGTCAAAGTAAATCAACAACAAGGTTTACTATACACTTTCTACTCACCCTACTTTGGATTACGGATCAGTACCTTAATTCAACATGGAAATACCACCAGACAGGAGTGGATAAGGTAAAAAAAGAGTCCCATTGCGACTTTTACCTTCTAAATGGCTCGGAGAGGAAACATCCATCCATGGGGACTGCAGCAATACACAGCGTGTTAACGTCGAATCCGGGACGAAAGAGTTTACCCCCATCGGGCAGGTTTGATAGAAGATCAATGATCTTCTTATACCTGCTTCTTTCGGGAGACATTCCGCTGAACCCAGGTCCAGTTATCACTCGGTACCAAGCGAGACAACTCGGACTACAGACGCAAACAGCGACGACCACCGTTGCGACCAATGCATCATCCAACATCAACAACCCTCCACCGCCCACTACTGGATCACCGGCGCAACTACAACGGAACGCCCGAGGGACCAGAACTAGACGGGATGAACCAGAGGCTACAACACCGGTGCAAATCACAAGAAATCCAACCGGCAACCCCACGGACAAATCGCCTGATAAATTAGCCAACCTAGCCAGGCTGGCTATGTTTACCAGCCCAGGAGAACAAAGGGTTGCCGCCAGAAAAGACAGGACAAAGGATCCCCCCTCCCCACACACCAGCACACAGACCTCACGGAGACAACAACAAAGCCCCCCCCCCTCCCTCCCCCACAGCAGCACCAGAAAACCATTACCTGGAACTTGAAGACATCAATAACACAGCTAATAAAAACGGACTACACATCTTTCACCTTAATGTGAACAGCATTAAGCATAAGCTGGACGAAATAAGAAACCTGTTTATGAGCGGTAAGGTAGACTTATTATGCTTTACTGAAACTAAACTTGATCCATCTGTAACAGACCCTGAAATAGAAATAGAGAACTATACTATAGTCCGTAATGACAGAAACCAGTATGGAGGTGGTGTTTGTATGTACATACATAAGGACACCAAATTCATTACCCGTACTGACCTTCATCATGAGACAATTGAAACCGTATGGGTGGAAATTTTATTTGAAAGGGCAAAATCTGTTCTAGTCGGCACAATATACAGGCCGCCAGATCAAACTGGCTTTTATGATACTATGGATGTGTGCTTAGCTGGAGCTGAGGATGCGGAAAAAATTCTTATTGGGGATTGGAACACGGATATGCAACAAAAAGATGCACCCGTCTTCAAATCCTTCAATAGGTTTTGTGATCTGCACGGCCTCAGCCAACTAATCACCCAACCCACAAGGATATGTGAATCAACTCAGACTACCATTGACCTCATACTGACCTCTGACAAGTCCAAGATATCCAATAAAGGGGTTATAGCATGCGGGTTAAGTGATCATTATATGATATTCTGTACCCGCAAAAAGCTAAAACTAAAGGCTGGCTGTCACAAAACAGTCACATCTAGAGACCTCAAAACCTACTCTAGCGAGGCCTTTAACCTTGAACTGGAGAGTCTGGACTGGTCAGATGAACTCAATGGTACACTGGTTGAAGAAACTTGGCTTGGCTTCAAAACCAAATTTTCATCAACACTAAACAACATGGCCCCCCTAAGAACCACCAGGGTAAAAAATCGCGCTGAGCCATGGATGCACACTGAAATACTGACCGCTATGAAAGCCAGAGACAAAAAATGCTCTGAGTTTCGTAAAAGTCAGTCAAAGCTTACCAAAAGCACGAGCAGTGAACTCCAAGACCACGTGACTGAACTCAAACTAGAAAGAAACAGACTAAGAAATGACGTAAACTCCATGATCAAAACTGCTAAAAAAAATTTCATCAATGACAAAACCGAGGAAAACAAAAATAAACCACGTGAACTTTGGAAATTACTCAACAATCAACTAGGCTGCAGTAAAAAACTCAAAACCAGGTTCTCAAACATAAACATAAAGACGGACAACACGCTCATCACAGACAAGCTGGATGTAGCCAATTACTTAAACACTTTCTTCACAAACATAGCCACAACACTGGTAAACAAACTACCCTCCCACTCAGGGCAGTATGGGGTAGAACACATAGTAGCATACTACAAGAACCTAGGCGTCCACAAAGACGACTTCAAACTGGAAATAGTAACTACAGATGAGGTACTCAAAAAACTGAGCGCCCTCCAACCAAACAAGGCCACTGGCCATGACAACATCCCCTCCAAATTCCTCAGAGACTCAGCAGCAGCCATCACCCCAGTCATCACACACATAATAAACCTCTCCATAAAACAGGGACACGTCCCCAAGGACTTCAAAATTGCGAGAGTAACACCCCTGCACAAAAAGGGCAGCAAATTAGACCCGGGTAACTACCGCCCTGTTTCTATCCTTACATCCATCTCGAAAGTCATGGAAAAAATAGTATACGAACAGATCGAAAAGTACCTCGCGGAAAAAAATCGAATCTACGAATTCCAATCTGGCTTCAGAACATCCCACTCCACTGACACATGCCTTCTCTACTTGAACGACCACATCAAACAAGAGGTGGACGCGGGCAAATACTGCGGCATGGTCATGCTGGACCTACAAAAGGCCTTCGACACTGTCAATCACACCATTCTGATTGACAAGCTAAAAGCAATTGGTTTTGATAGTTTATCAGTGAGCTGGATACAATCCTACCTGGAGGGGAGGGAACAGATGGTGGAAGTAAACGGTACACTATCCCCCCCCCTCACAGTGAGCTGTGGTGTTCCACAAGGAAGCATACTAGGACCGCTACTATTCCTAATTTATGCAAATGACATGTCGTCAGCTTGTGACTGCAACTTGTTCCTGTTTGCGGACGACTCAGCCCTGCTGGTCTCTGACAAGAACAAGTTACAGGTTGAAAAAGCCCTCAGCTCGGAACTAGGCAAAATCTGCATATGGCTCGCCGACAACAAACTATCATTACACATGGGCAAAACAGAGTCCATTCTCTTCGGTTCAAATAACAAACTCAGCAAGACCGACGGCTTCTCGGTTACAGTGGGTGACAATATTATCACAAGGAAAGATGAAATTACCTACCTGGGTTCCATCCTAGAGGCTAATCTTTCCTGTGACAAAATGGCATCCAATGTAATAAAAAAAAGTCAACCAACGAACGCGATTCTTGTACCGGATCTCCTCTCTGGTAAACAAGAATACCCTGAAGACTCTAGCAGGAGCACTCATTCAAGGGTACTACGACTATGCTTGCACCTCATGGTACCAAAGCACCTCAAAGGCACTAAAAAACAAATTACAAACATCTCAAAACAAGCTAGTCAGACTACTACTTGACCTGACTCCTAGAACCCACCTCACCCCTGCCCACTTTGACAACCTAGGATGGCTTAGAGTAGACGACAGAGTACAGCAACTTGCAATGGGCCTGGTCTACAAGATACACTACGCGACCAAGGTACCCATGTACATGTCAAAATACTTCCCAAAGGTCAGTGAATACCACGATCACAACACCAGAGGGAGCTCCACAAATCATGTAAAACCCAGATTCGGATCAAACAAGGGACTAAACACGTTTCGCAATTATGCCACATCAATGTGGAACGCCCTGCCTAAAGCTGTAAAGGAATGTGAATCACTACCCACCTTCAAAAACACTCTCAAAAAACACCTACGTGAGACTGCAATTCGAAACTGGCCCCTACAAATGTCCTAACCTAGTTGTACAGTAAATGACCAAGTAAGGCTTTGTCAATATTCAAATGTACAGTGTAAAATGTGTGTGTGTCCCCTTCCCAACCCCCCCCCCCCCCCCCCCACCTCCAATGTACAGCCCTCACCCAACCCACCCAACCCCACCCCACCCAACCAACCTCCTCCAATGTACAGTTTCTATGCCAAATGTATATACACTCCTTTTCTGGACACTTTTGTATCACAAACAGTACTGTATTTGCAAATCTGATATGTCATAAATGTATAGATGTAGCAGTACTGTCTATCTGTATGTCATGTATGTCATATATGTTATGATGAATTGAAAATGGGGGACCCTGATGTAAACAAGTCGAAAGTCTTTCTCTGGTCTGCATCCCCTTAACAATTGTATGTATTGAGCTGTACTGTACTGTACCCATTCTGCAATCTGTTAATAAACTTTTCAATCAATCAATCAATCAATGCATGTATTTGCAGTATTTTGTGGCCGTTAAAAGGTTTTGAACGTTGGAAGAAAACAGACCTATTCTCAGTTAAGCAAGTTCCAAAAAGCAAATTTTCCCATCTAATCACATCTCAGCAAACTCTTCCAAGACTAGAATAATAGAAAGAAAAAAAAAATACACCATCTGGTCAAAACAGATTCTGGATTGGAGATTTAATGAGAGTTCCAGACAGCAGCTAGGCTACAAGCTAGCGCCTCTCCACAGAGCACGGAAACTGAAGCTCTTTTCCAGCAGTGTTTTTCTGGTTTTATGTTTCTCCAGGGTGCTTGCAAGAGGTTAAAGGTCAGATTCAAGAGCAGGTAGCCGTGGCCCTCAGGACCTCCGAGCCAAAACAGCCCCACTCAGCTAACACTCATCATCCACCTCCAGTCAAGTCAGGCAATCTGATCTCTCAGCACGTCTTCCACTGGGGCCTTCCACTGGGGCCAAAGGGGTTAAACAGAACATCACAACAACATATCGTCACGTTTTTAAAATAATGGCTTAAGTCATATCAAGTTTTGAGAAAAACTGAACCAAATATATAATCTATGATTTCACAACTGGGTAGGAACAGCATGATCTTTTCAATTAAGGATGTAGGCCATTTTACCAGAGGTGGCCTGCAGCATCATGAAGAGATTATGAAGATTGGTTCTTTCCCCACCACAGGCTTCTTAAAGTACTGTGATGATTGGTCCGTTCCCCGCCACACGCTCCGTTCCTTTAAGGTACTGTGAGGATTCTGTGATGATTGGTCCGTTGCCGAACGCACACTTCTAAGTCAAGTATCAATTGCCATCACGCACCTGATGTGTGTTCTAATCAGCGCCCCAGAGGCTTCATATACTCTGACCTTCTGTCATTCGATGCCGGGTCGTTTTGTGTACTACTGTTTTGAATTTCACCTGCATATGATATACCTGCCTTCCCCGTCGCTGTTGCTGTCTTTTTGCTCTCCAGGATCTTTTGTGGAGAACTGCTGTGGAGAACCTGGTTCCCCGTTCGGAGCTACGCCTCGTAATCTGCCCGCTTCTCGCGTTGCGCTCTGGTGAGTTTTTGGAAACTGTCTTTTGGATTATCAGTTTTTTGTGTGTTTGGTGAACACCGAAGAGATCCCGTTTTTGTTTGTACTGGACTCACCTAATTTTTGTGTTAGATTAACACTGAAGATACCGTATTGTTTTTTCTCTGGACTCTGCTAACTTGTGTGTGGTACACCGAAGATCAAGTCACTTGGATTTATACTGGATCAGTCACCTCTCTGCCTCTGTGTGTGCGCTGGGCTAACTCTGATTTCTCTCTCTCTCCGTTTCCACCGGGAGTGAAAGCTGGGAGGATCTGCAGAGCCGCTTCAACGTCACTAGCCAATTCCTCACCACTACCTACTGGGAGTATCTGCAGAGCCGCAACAATCTTCACATGCCAGATTCCCCGTTTGTTCGATTGCTGTACTTAATTCCATCTGGTGACTAACTCTGAACTTTCTCTCTGTGCCGTTGCGTTTGAGGTCGGTTACAAACCATAACATTACGACCCGGCCATGACGACCTCAGCCGACACAGAGAGGGTTAGGGCAGCGTTGGCGGTCCAGATCGAGTTGGTCAACGACCACACCCAACAGTTGGGTGCGGTTGCGGCCGCTTTACAGGACCTCCGGGCCGAGGTCCAGCTTATTCTGGATGCCATTGGCACTCAGGAGTATCAGCAGGCTGTTGCTCTGCACCAGCTTCAGGCTCTCCGTACATCATTAAACACTCTGCTTTTGACCCCACCTGTCCCAGGAGTCTCGGCCAGCTCACCACCCGCGGCAGACCTCGCACCTCGGGAGCCCCGTCTCTCCGAACCACGTCTGTTCAATGGTAACTTCGAAGATTGTGCCACATTCATCATGCAATGTGAGTTGGTCTTCCTTCATCAACCCAGCCGTTTTTCGTCAGAGGGATCCCGAGTAGCCTACATGACTAACCTGCTCACGGGCCAAGCAGCACAGTGGGTTACTGCCTCCTGGGCAATGGGGGCTGATTTCTGTTTTTCCTGCTTGCTTGTGGATAATCTAGGCTCCCAATCATAGGAGATTGACCTGTGAGCCATCCACTCCATAACCCACCCTTCTCTCAATCCCCCTCTACTTTACTTACTCCCCTCTCTGCCCCCCCCCCTTTCCCTTTTCATGTGTATTCGTTGTTGTCCTTCATTGTCCTTAGTTGTAATTTGTTTGTCAATATCTAGTCTGAGTTCCCCCCCTCCGAGAGGGCAATGAAATATATTTCTTTTTAATATTTTTCTTATTTTACTACACTTTTTATTTAATTTTGTACTGTAAATAATTAAAACGTATAATAAATAATAAAGTTGTCCCCCGAAGAGGGGGGGGGGTGGATGGAGTGCCCTACATTATTTTTTTTTTTTTAATCTTTTTTTTTATTTTTTTTACATGTTTTGGCCTTAAATAGTTTCAGTAATATATATCAGTAATTTCTGAAAATAAGTTACAAAAGTAAAAAAAGTATGCGTTTTGGAAAATAGCTCTTTATTTGATCATAAAAAAAGTGTTTTCTATACAGAGATATCGACATCGGTAAATATCGGTATCGGCCAGAACAGCAATATTAATATCGGTTATCGGTATCGGCCACAATTTTCACATCGGTGCATCACTATTTAAAACCAACCGAAGTTGCACCAAAGCGCTTCACAATATAAAAACAGAAGTACTAAAAATACAAAATACAGTATACACAAAGTCAAAAACTACAATAAATTAAAAACAATCACGACACGACCGGGATGTATGGTGTACCAAGCCTCAAAAAGCCAACAAAAAAACAGGTGACTCTTCAGCTGTGTTTTAAAACTCTATAGGGTCTGGGCAGACCTAATTGGCAGTGGAAGACTGTTCCATAATTTAGGGGCAGCCACCGCAAAAGCTTGATCGCCTTTAGTCTTTAGCCTAGACCTCGGACATCTAAAAGAAATTTGTTTGATGACCTCAGTGCTCTAGCAGGGGTACAGACATGGAGGAATTCTGCTAGGTACTGAGGGGCCAGACCATTTAAAGCCTTGAACACAAACATAGCAATTGTTTTATCAATCCTGAAGCAAACAGGGAGCCAGTGCAGGGAAGCCAGTGTTTATTAGGGCTGACCTTCGAAGCTTTTTTTGGCAATTGAAGCTTCGGGCCGAGCTTCGATTTTAATTCGAAGCTTAAAAAAATAAAAAATAAAAAATTATGTTGTGGGACTTGTACAGCACTTGGTAAACTTTGTTGTTTTTAAATGTGCTCTATAAATAAAGTGGATTGGATTCATTAATTAAGTAGCCCCTTTCGTGACTGTGACGCAGCAAGTGTTGGGAAAGTTCACTTTCTACATGAACTAGTTCAGTTCACAGTTCACACATTTTAAAATTAACTAGTTCAGTTCATAGTTCAAAATTAAAAATGTTGAACTAAAGTTCATCATTTCAAAAATGAACAAATTTATAGTTTATAGTTCTTTTTTCAATACGTTGCTGCGAGCTATTATTTTTCAAATGTATTGCCACAACCCATAATAGAACCACAGAATACTGGCATTTCCATAACGCTTTGCTGCCGCCCATTCATCCACACTAGTAGCAGCTGCAGCTTTCATCTCTACAGTATATTTTCAAAAACATGAGGAAAAACGTGCTGCTTGAATGGTCTTTATTAAGTATAATAATCTAAATATACTTAAAGTACCAAAAGTGAAAGTAGTCATTGGGCAAATATAATGTGCCGACATAACTCTGTACTAACACAACACGAGGTAGGAACCAGGCTGAGGTATGAAACTAAGGTTGTACCTCAAAGTTCAATATTCATAGTGCAAAACATTTACTGACTTTGACTAAAACTCTTTTAAATGCTCATACACCGACGCCGCTTAGAGTCTGACTCTGAGCGGGTGCAGTGCCTTCTGAAAGTGCGAGTGTTTTAACTGGGTTTTCGGCTGAAAGGCATATGAAATCTGGCACACGTTTGAACGCCGTTATAATATAGTGCTGAGAATGAACGCACTTTTGAACGCCGTTATACAGTGCTGAGAATGAACGCGTTCTCAATTACGTTCATTTAGGGGGAAAAACATCCGCTCAGTTCCCGTTCGCCCAAAATACGAACGCGTTCACAAACGATCGTTCATTGAACGCGTTCAGGTACATCACTGGATGCAGCCAACAAGGTTTCACTCGGCTGCGCTGCCTGGGTGCAGTGGGGCTGCTCTCACAGCCAACGACATGACATTACATAATTATGTTGCAACCTTCGTCTATCAAGCAAACAATTATATTATATTTAATTTATCATTTATATCAGACAATGCACCTACAAAAGCAGATGATTACAATTAAATTAGCCAACTTGGTAACACATTAGTCATAGCAGCATAGGCATAGCCTTATTAACACTTTCCCGGCCACTTGGATGCGTCTAATATCACTCTAGACGGCCAGCATTTCATAATAGACTTGCATAGTTCGTGAGGCTGTTTGTAGAGCTAAATCTATACTTTATAGTATTGCTATCTGTCCATTCTCATTGTCAATTGAGACTAGGGATGCTCGATATTGGCTTTTTTACCGATACCGATATTCCGATATCAACCGATACCGATATATGCAGGGTTTCCCCCAAAAAAACGGAATAATTTCAGGTAACTAATCATTTCACTGGATGCATTCAAAAGGCTTTCTAAATGTAAGCATTATCTGTGCAAAATATGATAATTAAAAAAGTAAAAATTAACATTACATATCTCTTGTTGTTGAATTAAACCAACATGCATACTTTTGACAATAAATAAAATAAGAATTGGTTCTTACTTGCTTGCCTGGGTAAATAAAGGTTAAATAAATGTAAAAAGAAAAGATTTTTTTTTTTTTTTTACCGGTACCGATATTTTTCGATATCACATTTTACTGCCGATATCGGCCGATAATATCGGTCGGCCGATAATATCGGACATCCCTAATTGAGACCATAAACCGTACCTTCAAAATGGCTTAAAAAAAAATCAGCAATACGTTCTCATTTTATAGCGCCGTGAATATAAGTG
Organism: Notolepis coatsorum; assembly: GCF_963971535.1. Classification (NCBI taxonomy): domain Eukaryota; kingdom Metazoa; phylum Chordata; class Actinopteri; order Aulopiformes; family Paralepididae; genus Notolepis; species Notolepis coatsorum. Next base: position 102,505,620 of record NC_140181.1, on the reverse strand, counting down.
TTATAAGGGATTTCGGCTGGGATATTTCCTGGAAGGCGAGATACAGGCCGCTAAGCTACTAACGTTATAGCCAATGGCATTTCGGCTATAGAGAAGCTAAAGCTAAAACTCAAACTGCATATCGCTGCTGTCGGGACAAAACCTCATAACTAAATTTTTTTATTTTTTTTTTATTATATAAATCAACTCCGTAGATCATCCTCCATATGTGTGTGTGGGTTTTACAAAGTTTAAACAATGGGAAAGCATTAAACCGATCATCTGTCTAAACCTCCTAACTCTATTCACCCTCAAATCTGTGTTAGTTTTTTTCATCTGCTGAAAAGTTGGGTTTTTGGAGTTATGAGGTTTTGTCCCGACAGCAGCGATATGATCTGTATGATGGTCCACCAGCACGAATGCATGAAAGGGGGGGCGCGGGGGATGTCGTTTCTGATTATTGATTACCAATAACCGCGTTAGCCTCATTAGCCTCATTCATTGATCGAGTGGATGGCTATCAAAACAATGCTTGATCAGCGTGTAATTTACGTGAAAAAGATCTTACCGTGGGCCGGTTGGATCACCCCGAGCATTTCCCAGTTATCGATCGCCATCTGGTAGATCGATATGTCCATTGGCTGATGATAAATTCCTTTACTGCATCGTGAAATCCACGATCCAAAACGTATTACGTGCAACAGGATATAGGGATCGCTTCAGGTGAGTAGAAAATGACATTGGAAATCCAGAAAAAAAAAGACAACTTCTGCCACAGGGAACACTGCATTATCGATACAGCGCCCCTAAGAGGATCTGGCCGGTAATGCACTTTTTAGAATTCAAAGAGTAGGGTACATCTGCAGTGCAGCTCAGCGACCTTGAATAGGTTATTAAAATGGAATAAAAGCCAAAACAACCTTGCCACGGAGATATCCGTGGTTGGTCCCTTAAGCATGGATTCGAAACACGGATTTATCCGTGGTTCGTCCCCAATGTGTTAATGTTTTGTGTGGCGTCGCCGTTGTGTACAACGATACTTACGTTTTTTAGGTGATTTGACAAAGCTGTTGTAGAGGCACTCTGCTTTTTGGGCATTGTCTTTGCATATTTTAAAGTGTAACCACATGTCTGTTGACTTCTTCGTCGACATGTCTGCTGCACATGTCCTTGTTGTTTTCAACACAGATAATCTCCACGTGCTTGTTGTAGAGAGGGGGAGTCGAGGCGCCGCTTACTTTCGTTTCATTGGTATGGAGGCGCAAGATTTTGGAGGCAAAAAAATAATATATATATATATATATATATATATTTTTTTTTTTACTTCGCTTTTTTTTTATGTTCAAAGCTTGTGCCATCGAACGAAGCTTTGAAGTATTTAAGACAGCCCTAGTGTTTATATTACATGTATATATGCATATACATACCAACAATTATTCTCTTGTTCTATTCTCCATCCAAAGCAAAACCATATATCACCGACACCCTGATGGGGGATCCCCTTTGAACAGCCCATCTGAGGTTTCGACCCCAGTCGCTCAGGAGACAGGGATTGATATCAGCCAATTAAGGGGGGAGAGGGATGATTAGGTGGCCTTGATGTCAGACACCTGATTGGGAATTTGACCAGGAACGTCGGGGAACCCCCTAGCTTTTACGATAGGTCGTCCTGGGTTCTTTAACGACCGAATTCAGTCAGGACCTCGGTTTAGCGTCTCATCCGAAGGACGGAATGTGGTGTGACGGAGTGACGGATGAAACGCAGACCCTGCTCCGTTATCGCTCTGCCCACTCGGAGAGCAGAGGTGTCAGCGTGACGGACAGACAAAGGCCCTGGAGGAGGGAGAAAATGACATGGCTTCTATTTTAGGCACCAAAAGGGAAAAAAAATCCCACACCAAGCAGCAGCACCCACACGCTCCCACTCTCCTCGAAAAGCCTGGACTTATTCTACGCGGCTTCTCTCGGCCCGCACTGTTTGGACTAGGGATACACTGATCCGACTTTTTCAGTACCGATACCGATACCTGGGCTTTGGGTATCGGCCGATACCGAGTACCGATCCGATACCCATTGTTCAATTAATAAACTGTATGCCTCACTGTGAGGAAGAGACTGGGATCATTCTTTTGTGCAAGGCAACAATCAGGCTCGACTTAAAAAAAATTACTTTCCTAACTTAGTGAAACAAAATGTAACAAATTAACACATAGATATAAATGTACTGATTTATTATTAAAATATATTTTTTTTTAATTTCTTCAAAAAAGATAATATATACAGGTAAGATATTAAAATTGTCTCCGATACCCGATCTAGCTATTTTAGTCATATCGGGGCCGATATCAGATATCAATATCGGATCGGTGCATCCCTAGTTTGGACTAAAATGCTTTCGCCGCAAAAAGTGTCCATCCCTCAGCTCTCGCCGTCGGGGTCGTTAGTGGGGCTCTCTCTCTCTCTCAGGGTCACTGTGGTGCGAGAGTGAAATTAGGAGTGGGGGGAGGGGGGGGGGGGAATTCCCCAGGGAGCTGCCTTCCCTTGGAGAGCTATATCAGGAGCAGCCAGAGAGGAAGAAGGAAAGAAATAAAACACAGGAACAGATAAGGGGGGGGGGGGCAGTGTGCAAACAAAGCCAGTGAACTTGGCCAGGATTCACAGACAGGGAGGCGAAGAGAGAGAGGACACTGGGAACCACGGCTCTGTGGGGAGAGTGAAGCGTAAATACCACCGGTGGCGCCAGATAAATAACCCTCAGTGTTTGAGGGTAAAGTTAAAAGGTGCTGTAAGTGTTGTTGTTTTTTTTGTGTTAGAATAAGTGGCCTATGTGTTAAAATAATAGCTCTACATTCCGACATCACTGATACTGTACAGAATGTTTGGTCAGTGACATGGGTCTCCCTCAGTCCCTGCACTCTGCAGTAAACACAAAATACATGTTCTGGTATCCCATTCTTACTTGATCCAATCAGGAGAGAGAAGTCCACACTGCAAAAAAATTGTCTGAAAACTAGTTTTAAGCAAATGTGTCCTTGAAACAAGTCAAATAATCTACCAGGGCAGTAAAGCTCATTTGGCTTGGCAAGATTTCTTGAAATAAGGAAAAATATCTAGGGTTCTTTCTCCTGATTGGATGAAGTGGGAAGGGATAGCAGAAAATGTGTTCTGTTTACTGCAGAGTGGAGGGACTGGGATACCCATGTTACTGACCAGACACTCTATATCAGTGATGTCTGTTTACTGCAGAGTGGAGGGACTGGGAGACCCATGTTACTGACCAGACACTCTATATCAGTGATGGCTGTTTACTGCAGAGCGGAGGGACTGGGAGACCCATGTTACTGACCAGACACTCTGTATCAGTGATGTCTGTTTACTGCAGAGCGGATGGACTGGGAGACCCATGTTACTGACCAGACACTCTGTATCAGTGATGTCTGTTTACTACAGAGCAGGAGGGACTGGGAGACCCATGTTACTGACCAGACACTCTATATCAGTGATGGCTGTTTACTGCAGAGCGGAGGGACTGGGAGACCCATGTTACTGACCAGACACTCTGTATCAGTGATGTCTGTTTACTACAGAGCAGGAGGGACTGGGAGACCCATGTTACTGACCAGACACTCTATATCAGTGATGGCTGTTTACTGCAGAGTGGAGGGACTGGGTGACCCATGTTACTGACCAGACACTCTGTATCAGTGATGTCTGTTTACTACAGAGCAGGAGGGACTGGGAGACCCATGTTACTGACCAGACATACTATATCAGTGATGTCTGTTTACTACAGAGCAGGAGGGACTGGGAGACCCATGTTACTGACCAGACAACTCTATAATATATCAGTGATGGCTGTTTACTGCAGAGTGGAGGGACTGGGAGACCCGTGTTACTGACCAATAGGGATGGGAATCGAGAACCGGAACCAGTTGGGAACCGGTTCCTAATCGTCCGATTCCTGGAATCGCATGCCTCCGTGACTATCGATTCCTCTTATCGATGCCATGTTTTTCCGACAGTTGCGCATTTAAAAACAATAACGTTAGCGCTAAGCATGCAGCCATAGCAGACTATTTGATTCCTTGACTAGGAAAACCTAAATGAAAACGAATGCTTTCACTGTATAAATATTCTCCCATTTCATCCATTTTAGATGATCACAATAGACTGAGGCTGCAGCTAGTGGTTCTTGCACACCTCAGGAAAATCCTTTCATGCTAGCACAGCGGGGTAAACTGACTCAGGAAAAGGTGAACGAGTGTCACCGAGCAGTCACTAAATTTGTAAGGGCTCGAAATTGCGACCATTTTGGTGGGGGCTCAACAATAAATGACAATCAGAAATGTCAAGTTGCATGTTGTTATTCTAACCAGCTTAGTTCTGTTGCATTTCCAATTTATTTATTTAAATTATACATTTATAAGGAGTCGATAAGGGAATTGATAAAGAATCAGACCGATCTATAATGGAATCGTATCGATAAAATCTTATCAATTCCCATCTCTACTGACCAAACACTCTATATAAGTGATGGCTGTTTACTGCAGAGTGGAGGGACTGGGAGACCCATGTTACTGACCAAACACACTATCAGTGTTGGCTGTCATAATGTAGAGCTATTGTAAAACATATTTTAACAAAACAATACCACTTACAGCACCTTTAAGCAGAGGGGCAGTGCAGCGAACAGATTTAGGAGGGAAAATTAGGCTGACCAGACATCTTCCGAGTGCTGCTATTGTTTAATGATTGTCCGCTACGTGCTACTACTGCCGCCTTTTGTTTGTCCCGCGGCCCCCGCGCCTAATAAAGCATGAAAATGCAAAGCCACACAGTGTGTCCTTTGTCCGGTCAAAACAAGAGCGGAGTGGAGAATTATCTCCCGTGAAAGAAAGAAATTTAAAAAAGGCATGCAAACCTATTTCTACCCGACTCATTAGTATTATTATAGTGACCCCGTTTATTTCGGCTACGCCATGGGCTGAGCAGCCTGCACCACACCCAGGCTTGACGCTGCACCACACCAAGGCCTGACGCTGTACCACACCCAGGCTTGACGCTGCACCACACCAAGGCCTGACGCTGTACCACACCCAGGCTTGACGCTGCACCACACCAAGGCCTGACGCTGTACCACACCCAGGCCTGATGTTTAGTGACGCTACTTACACCCACACCTGTTTTTATACACCTGCTTTTATACACCTGTTTTTATTTTATCATGTTTTTATTATTATTACTGGTAGATAATATGGTGTACTTTTTTTATTCATGATGCGGACTAATTGTGACCGACTGAGAAACTGTCATTGTCTGTATAATTCTATTGTGTGAGCTATGAGAATGTCCCCTAGGCCCTAGGGGATGAATAAAGTATCTATCTATCTATCTATCTATCTATCTATCTATCTACTCAGACAAGACCGATTCAAATTAAACTTTCAAATTGAAATAAAACAACACAAGCAATGATATCAACAAAAATTATCCCCCCACTTTCTTATTTTTTTTGGAAGCATAAAAACAAGCACATAAATAACTAACACCCCCTCAAGAATCATTCTGAACAGTACACTGTGGTGGATCAACATAATTCACCCACGGAACTATGTGTTGGGGATAAGGGTTCCGCACAGACAATATTGTTTAGTTGCTTTCCCGTCTGCAAACTAAGTTCCCGTTAGCTAGCCAGCGGACAGAGTGTTGATGTTGTATTGATGTTGAATAAACGTTTAGCGTCGTCTTTTCGACACCCCGCCTCAGACCCCTATCCTTCGGCACTACAACACAAAGATAAAGAGTTCAGGTTGTTTGTCCTCTGTCTGTCTCCTTCAGGAACCACAGAGTGTGTATCTGGTGTCCTATCTTATCGGCACAACGTTGGCAACACAGACAAGTCTTCAGACCCGTCTCATCTCTGCTCTACCAGTCTACCCGTCTCTCTGCAGAGACCTGCCCAATCATCTCTGCTCTACCTGTCTCTCTGCAGAGACCTGCCCAATCATCTCTGCTCTACCTGTCTCTCTGCAGAGACCTGCCCAATCATCTCTGCTCTACCCGTCTCTCTGCAGAGACCTGCCCAATCATCTCTGCCCTCAAGTCAAGTCAAGAGTTTTATTTGTCACGGCATACAAGTATACAATGAAATGCGGGTGGTCTTGCCCGCAACGATGTGCAATACAGTGGTACAACATATAATAGAATCCAATAATAACATGGTGTGACATCTCGGTATCTGTACATAGTTATTTACAGAGCATATAGGACATGCTAGGTAGCTTTGGTAGTGCAATACACTGTTACTGTTGTTATACTAATTTAGAGTGGCCTTGCCTTTTGGCCATAAGTGTGGGTGTGTGCGGCATGAGTGTGTGCCCGCTCTTGTTAAAGTGGCTGCTAGTGTGTGAGCGTGCACAGCGTGCGTGTCGTGTGTGTGCTCATGTGTGCTTGTGTGTGGATAGTTCAGTGTTATGTGGCACTCAGTGTTCATTGTTCAAGGCTCTGATGGCCTGGGGGAAGAAGCTGAGCCTAAGCCTCTCTGTCCTAGTAGCTGGGGTTTGCAGGCGTCTGCCTGACCTCAGCAGCTGGAACAGGCTGTTATTGGGGTGGTGGGGGTTTTTCATTATTCTGCAGGCTCTGGATTTGCACCTCTTGTTGTATAGATCCTGCAGGGGAGGTAGTGCAATACCCGTGGTACGCTCGGCTGAGCGCACCACACTCTGTAGGGCCTTCTTGTCCTGTGCCGTGCTGTTTCCATACCAGGCAGTGATGTTTCCGGTCAAGATGCTCTCTACAGCTCCTGAGTAGAAGGACTGGAGTATCTTCCCCGATACTCTGAACTTCCTTAACTGTCTCAGGTGGTAGAGGCGCTGCTTCGCCTTCTTTACGACTGAGTCTATGTGTGTTGTCCATGTCAGATCCTCTGAGATGTGGACCCCCAGGTACTTAAAGCTGCTCACCCTGTCCACGGTAGCCCCGTTTATCATCAGTGGTGTGTGTGTCTCCTGCTGTCCTCTCCTATAATCCACGATCAGCTCCTTGGTTTTACCAATGTTCAGGAGCAGGCTGTTGTCCTGGCACCAGCGTTCCAGTACCTCAACCTCCTCCCGGTAGGCCTTCTCGTCGTTGTCCGAGATCAGCCCCACCACCACTGTGTCGTCTGCGAACTTCACTATGGAGTTGGAGCTGAACTTGGCCACACAATCGTGTGTGTAGAGTGAGTACAGCAGGGGGCTCAGAACAGAGCCCTGGAGGGACCCGATGCTCAGGGTGATGGTGTTGGAGGTCTGACCCCCCACCCTGACCGCCTGGGGTCTTTCGCTCCGAAAGTCCAGTACCTACCTGTCTCTCTGCCGAGACCTGCCCAATCATGTCTGCTCTACCTGTCTCTCTGCTATACCGAGACCTGCCCAATCATCTCTGCTCTACTGAAACTAGGGGGAAGAGTTTCATATTATGATGCATTTAGAATTTTGGACGATAACACAATATACATCACGGTATATTCGTTTTTTAATATATCTAAAATATCTTGTCTGGAGTACAAGATTTCTATTGGAATGCCCCGTTTCATGCCATTGGGTCTCAACAACAGTGCAATTATTGTACAGTATAATAGTCATATTGTGCAACAACACGTACAGAGCTTTTTCACGACACAGGAATGTGCTCGGCATTAAGGCTCGTCAAAGCTAACGGTCGACTTACAGAGTACAACTCTGTGTACTCATCCGGTTAAATGTTTACCGTAGAACCGATTTCTAACTGTGTAACATTTCTACTGGTATTATCCCCCCCCCCCCCCCCCCCCCCCCCCCCCATAACCGAAACCTGTCTGTCTGTCCACAACGAGACCCGACTCTCTGGTACTGCAGGGTAGGCATTATCATATGTATGTAGTGTCACATTCTATTTATCTTATTCCATTCTCCCATACCACTTCACATTTAGTCAATTAGCTGACGCTTTTATTCAGATTGTGCAACAACAAGTCAGCAGGAGGGAGGGGTACCCCTCTGGCAGCTAAGGGTCAGTGACACTCGAGTGTTACACTCTGAGTGCATAGCTGTATAGACATAATTAGCATGATAGGTAGTAGTACGTATAATAGTAAGTATAGTAGCATAGTAGTAGGGTACATAATAGTAAAAAGACAGTAATTTAGTTTCTTATTTACATTTTTTATTATACCGTTGCTTTTACACACAAATCTTAAAAATGTATTATTACACAGGTCACAACATGTTTACAGGAACGTTTTGGAGTTGTATTTGGAGTGTATTTGGTGACTGTTGAGAACTAGGCTACACTGGCACACTTACTTCCAGTGAATGACGCTAAGCTAGGCTAACGGTGCGGCTGTTCCCTAAGCCTAATGCAATGCACAGAGAAGAAAAGGGTATCTGCTTGTCTAACTCCAGGGTAGATGGCAAATAAGCAAATGTCCCAAAACGTTGCTGTGTTCCTTTAACATACATATTATGACCAATAAAAGAAGCTTGAACTTGAACTTGAGACCCGTCGGTCTGCAATGAGACCCAGCTCTCTGCTACTGCAGGGTAGGCTGAGACCCAGCTCTCTGCTACTGCAGGGTAGGCTGAGACCCAGCTCTCTGCTACTGCAGGGTAGGCTGAGACCCAGCTCTCTGCTACTGCAGGGTAGGCTGAGACCCAGCTCTCTGCTACTGCAGGGTAGGCTGAGACCCAGCTCTCTGCTACTGCAGGGTAGGCTGAGACCCAGCTCTCTGCTACTGCAGGGTAGGCTGAGACCCAGCTCTCTGCTACTGCAGGGTAGGCTGAGACCCAGCTCTCTGCTACTGCAGGGTAGGCTGAGACCCAGCTCTCTGCTACTGCAGGGTAGGCTGAGACCCAGCTCTCTGCTACTGCAGGGTAGGCCGAGACCCAGCTCTCTGCTACTGCAGGGTAGGCCGATAACCGTCTATCTGCTACACTCAAGGCAAGGCAACATGTCAGTATAACATATCCCACCTGGACACAAAGCACTGATAGGGAAGGGAAGGGAAGGAAAGAAGAACAGGCCGACCGACCGACAGACAGACAGACGGAGGTTACATGAAAAGCTGACCTCAGTGTAGATAGCAACTCAGGGGAATGCATAACAAGTCCATGAGACCAGAGGGAGTCGTCTACACTGTGTGTTCACCCAACCTCCTCCCATTGTCTCTCAAGACAGAGACGTGGACACACCGAGAGATACACACAAACACAACACACACACAACACGCACACAACTTCATGCTTTGCACTATTATAAAAACATCTTGATGCAGATAGGCATCGCACACACATGTGCAGGCGTAGACACACACACACACACAAGCACACAACCACACATGTGCACCACACAAACACCCTACTACATCATGCTTTGCACTATTGTGAATGGCCGAGACTTCCTATGGAAACATGTTCTTGATGCAGATAGGCATCGCACACACACACAACACACACACGCACACGCACACACACACACACACACACTTCTTCTTCTTTCACTTCTACATTTGGGTAGAACTCACTGGGCATTGGTACATAACAATTATGGTCTATAAATGTTGGAGGTTGGTCAGTGTGTGTGGTTACCTTCCTGGACACGTGGAAGGTGGGACTGGTCGATCTCCAGCTCTGCCATGGCTGTCCTGGTCTGGGCGGGCGTGCCCGGCTGTCGCTGGGTGTCCCTGGCTGTAGTCACTGCCTCATGGCACACAGACAGGGCAGCCTGAGGACACAAAGGGACTCGTGTTATTCTGCACACAACAACTGTTAATTAGGAGCATATTGAGAATATGTTAACATTTTAAAACAACTTCCATTTTTCCATGTCTGGTATGAGTTAACCCACTTTCGTATATTTATGCAATTATATAAATCACCCTTAGGGTGGTGTAAGATCGAATTTAATTATATTATTATGGAAACCGACGTGTTTCATAATGCATTTCGTTTTTCCATCATTGTACAGATACAGCTAGCATGATAAAGGACAATCCACATGACATGAGCACTATTTTTTTTACTTATATAATCCGTTTTGCACCAGACTGTATAAACCCTTGTGTGTATCTTCCTGTACATGTTACATTTTACTGTATATTTTAGAATGTATCTTTGACTGTTTTTTTTATATATATATATATTTTTTAAATTTATTACCTAACTGTTTATTGTGGTGCTGAATTTCCCTCGGGATTAATAAAGTACTTATATTCTATTATTATTCTAATACATAAATACTGTTGGAGCCGGTAGCATACATGTTACATTGTGACCGTGTAGCCCCTTTCGTGACTGTGATGCACCGAGTGAATCCACAGTCACTTGCTCCTCAATAGGAAACCAACGTATGTTGACCATGAAGGACTGGTTCTGGCCGAACCGTTCGTTAACCAAGAATCACAGAGAAATGTCACAGGTACTCACAGTTGCACGAGGGTTTCGGACAGAGATACGGGATGGTTTGAAAGCTCGGCGTTGCTAATAAACATTTTAAGTATATTTTATAAACTGGTCAACACTAGCATTATTTCCGGCGTTGGGTGCATGATGCGCATGCGTTGTGGCAGCCAACGCCGGAAATAATACAGTGTGGAGCAGTTTATAAAAATTATTTAAAATGTTTATTAGCAACGCCGAGCTTTCAACCCATCCCGTATCTCTGTCCGAAACCCTCCTGCAACTGTGAGTACCGTTGTAATTTCTCTGTGATTCTTGTATAACGAACGGTTTGGCCAGAACCAGTCCTTCATGGTCAACATAGGTTGGTTTCCTATTGAGGAGCAAGTGACTGTGGATTCACTCGGTGCATCACAGTCACGAAAGGGGCTACGGTTCCGTGCTGCTGTCACGTTGCGATTGAATTACGTGTGTTGCACAAGGAAACCTTTGTTTTTAATTAAGGCACATTAAAAAAAAATCGTTGTCAAATTCAGTCACTGGTCGCTTTATTATTACTTTCGTGACCTACCTGTTCACAGCTCGTCGGACACGCAGGCTGTCCAGTGGTGTGTGCGGGTGTGCACGCAGGCTGTCCAGTGGTGTGTGCGGGTGTGCACGCAGGCTGTCCAGTGGTGTGTGCGGGTGTGCACGCAGGCTGTCCAGTGTACGCGCACGGAGCCGATTCAACTAGTAAACACGGCAGCAGAGAAGCAACTTCTGAGTACAATTGAAATTCCCCGCGTTTCCCCTTTTCCCTTTCCTTTCTCCGTATAGTCACCAAACGGTTAAATCCTGCATATCCTCAAACGTCGGTTTAGTTGTATAATGCATCATCAGAATGTATCTGTCAGTTGAGTAGTTTATCAATGAAACAAAGCCCCGACGCTCCCCGATGGAAACCCACGGTGGACAAACTTAGCGCACACACTTCCAACTCCCGTGTAGCAGCTTCTGGTAGATACCGTGTAACACCAGAGGGGGCGGCGTTCTCCAGGTTCTTGGAGCACTATAGTCTGAATAATAGGGTTCATTTGAAACAAACTGGTCTGGTAACTATATACCTGTGTGGGTGAGTGTCGGAACATTTTGTAATGGATCTCTAAGTATCAGAAGAAGGCTTACGAATGTGTTAATTCATAAAAGAGCAAGAGTACAAGAGACAGAGAGAGAGACAGAGACAGAGAGATGACCATGCTTTGTTCACTGATAATTTCAGACCACAGTTGGTGGACCACGCTTAGAGGTGACAAACCCTGTGAAATCTGTAAAAGAGAGTATGAGAGAGACATACATAGAGAGACATACAGATAGAGATACATACATAGAGAGACATACAGATAGAGAGACATACATAGAGAGACATACAGATAGAGAGACATACATAGAGAGACATACAGATAGAGAGACATACAGAGAGAGAGAGACAGAGAGAGACATACAGATAGAGATACATACAGATAGAGATACATACAGATAGAGAGACATACAGATAGAGAGACATACAGAGATAGACATACAGAGAGAGACATACAGAGAGAGGGACATACAGAGAGAGAGATACAGATAGAGATACAGAGAGAGATACAGAGAGAGAGACATACAGAGAGATACAGAGATAGAGAGATACAGAGAGATACAGAGAGATACATACAGCAAGATAGAGAGACATACAGATAGAGAGACATAGAGAGATAGAGAGACATACAGATAGAGAGACATACAGATAGAGATACATACAGATAGAGAGACATAGAGAGATAGAGAGACATACAGATAGAGAGACATATAGAGAGACATACAGAGATATAGAGAGAGACATACAGATATAGAGAGACATACAGATAGTCAAGTCAAGTCAAGAGTTTTATTTGTCTCGGCATACAAGTATACAATGAAATGCGGGTGGTCTTGCCCGCAACGATGTGCAATACAGTGGTACAACATATAATCCAATAAAACAACATTGTGCAATAAACAGGTAACAGGTAACATGGTGGGGCATCTCGGTATTTGTACATAAGTTATTTACAGAGCATGGAGGACATGCTAGGTCCCTTGGTAGTGCAATACACTGTTACTATACTATTTTTAAAGTGACCTTTCCTTTGTGGCCATAAGTGTGGGCGTGTGCAGCATGAGTGTGTGCTTGCTCATGTTAAAGTGGCTGCTAGTGTGCGAGCGTGTCGTGTGTGTGCTCATGTGTGCTTGTGTGTGGAGAGTTCAGTGTTCTGTGGCACTCAGTGTTCAGTGTTCAAGGCTCTGATGGCCTGGGGGAAGAAGCTGAGCCGAAGCCTCTCTGTCCTAGTAGCTGGGGTTCGCAGAGAGACATAGAGAGAGAGACATACAGAGATATAGAGAGAGACATACAGAGAGAGACAGAGAGAGAGAGAGACACAGAGATAGAGAGAAATACATACAGAGAGAGATACATAGAGATAGAGACATAGAGAGAGATACATGGAGAGAGAGATACAGAGAGAGAGAGAGAGACATACCGTGAGAGAGAGACACAGAGAGACATACAGATACAGAGAGAGATACATACAGAGAGACATAGAGAGAGATACACAGAGAGAGAGACATACAGCGATAGAGAGAGAGACATACAGATACAGAGAGAGATACATACAGAGAGAGATACATAGAGACAGAGACATAGAGAGAGATACACAGAGAGAGAGACATACAGCGATAGAGAGAGATGCATATACAGAGAGAGAGAGACATACAGAGAGAGACATACAGAGAGAGAGACATACAGAGAGAGAGAGACATATACACACACACATTGAAAACGAGATGACCATGCTTTGTACCCTGATAACAGCCTTTGAAGGTGCAGCTACTACACCTGCCCGTTTGTAACCTATAGAAGTAGGAGGCTATACACTATTAACACATTACACATTTTGTAGTGACCTACTGTAGGCTGTATTTTCACTCACTTACGCCATCTGCTGGCGCTGCTGGGAACTACTTCAAAAGTGCTGTGGCTCACAAATAATAGATTCAAGATTGTTTATTGTCATATGCACAGTTAAACAGACAGTTTGCCATACAATGAAAATCTTACTTTGCTAGTCCGCCCTTCACACAAAATCACACAATACTTAACTTAAACATATTTAAATACAAGCGAGTGCTAGAAAATAAGGTAAAAATAGATAAATATATACAAGGCACAGTGAGTTACATTGTACATAGTGTGTGTGTGTGTGTGTGTGTGTGTGTGTGTGTGTGTGTGTGTGTGTGTGTGTGCACGTGCGTGCGTGTGTGTGTGTGTGTGTGTGAAGAGCCTAAAGGAACGTAAGAAAGATTTTGAGCAGACTTAACCCCTTTCACTATCTCACTACCAAAGGGTTAACCCTTTCACCGCGACACTACAGAAGGTTCTGTGTCGTATGGTTCTCGCTCAGCGTCACTACTGCACTATACTTCACTCGTGCACGCGCACTGAATAAAAAATAAAAAATGTACCTTTACATCCCAACATTCGTCTGGCCACACGGCACACCCCTATCAGCTTACCTACATAAGCAGGGGTGTGGTCACCTACTCACCTCCTTCTTCGCTTTCACCACAAGGAAGTGCCTTCGGTAGATCCCCACTTGACGAGGTTGTTAGTAGAAGAAAGTTGGAAAACAAGAGATACGTTGACATCATATCTTTATTTTCTCTCTCACTATTTTCGAGAAAATACGGCGATATTGTCTTCGTTACTGGAGTGTCTGGAAGATGATGGTCATTCTACACCTCCACCGGTTTTTTCGTATTAGGAGCTCACGGCGCTGACATGCTTCCCAACTACAATCCTCCTTGCTGCGGCTGGATGGGGTAAGACCCTCCAGCAACACAGCTGGACTGTAGGATGCACCGACTGTTGTGAGAAGCGGTGGGTTCCAGGTTGGGTGAGTAATGTTTGCTTGCGAGCACCACTTGTCTGTTAGTGCTATGGGGGCTAGCTGACAATGTTTACGAAAACCGGCCCCAGATTAGGGTCCTCTGTTCAGCCTCTTAGGCGACGGCGGAGGATCTGGGTTTGAAGCCCATTATAGTCAACTAGTGGGCCACGACCAGTAACTGGTGATCCCAGGATTCTCTGGACGAGTGGATGCTTCTCTATCACCGTGTATGCCGCATCTTTCATATACAAATGAGAGTATACCCTAACGAGGAAATGTGGGCATGGATGTTTGTTATCGGAAGATCCATGTTCAAGTCGGCTGCAACCCAGATGGGACTTGTGCTGGCTCCGCCGGATGTCTGGTAAAATCACCGTTGTAAACTGTGTTGACATCTCTTTTTCTCTTCTCTCTTAAAGGTGAGGAGGGTTTTCAGACGGCGGCCTGTCGGAAGTGTGGCTTGTTATATCGTTTGTGTACGAGTTCAGGTGATAGCTGCTTAGCTTGCGTGCTAGTTGTGGCCTACCTGTTAGCCGCGCAGCTGTTAGCTGCAGCGTTAGCTCGCTGTGTTTACCAGACTGGTATACGTTAGCTTGTGGCTATCAGCCGATCGGCTGTTAGCTTAATGCTACACTGTTGAACGTTCTGAGACTATAACATGCTTTAAACACTCTGACTACGACGTCATCTTTGACAGAGGATGTTAGTCGAACCTACCGGGAGCCCGGCCGGCGAGGACTGCGTCAACAAGGAGAACCGTAGCGGCGGGGTGGAGCAGCGACGCTGCCCGTGTCGTCAAACACAGGAAGCTGTGTTTACTATCGGTGCCCTGTTAGAGACTGCAGTTCGCGTGGTCTGCGCTCACGGTAAGGAAGGTCCTGACCAGACCTTAAAACGCGTCTTCTTCCTTCCCTTTTAATGTTTTGTAATAACGATGTTTTCCAAAACGGGTGTTGCTGCAATACATTTAGGATACGACGCGAGTTGTGTGTGAATTGTCTTGTCACTGGTATTAGCTTCTCCATGCAAATCAGGTTGTTTGTTACAGATGTAAAAATGATCTGGTTTGTTGTGTTGAGAAACATCATGTGTGTTCATGTACCGTGTACTCACAACTAAGGGGGTTAAATTAACCTATAAAGCTATGCTCAGTGACATATGAGTGAAGAATGAATTCTTTTCTCAGCCTGTAATGACAATGAACAGTGTGTTCACATATTAACGGGTTTACCTGTTCAACTGGCTGTATTAAGGGTAAGGTAGGAGGGGTGTTCCCCCCGGTTCCCTGGGGACTTCCCCACCCTCCTCTCAGACATGTTGTTACAATATATTGTGTCACTGTGTGGTGGGATACGATGTAACCCTTAGCTTGGTTGCTGGGGTTGTGCTAAAACCGCTTGAGAAACTATATTTTCCTAAAGAAAAGATTGTTTGGTCACTTTTCGTGTGTGCTTAGCAAGGCCTGTGGCCGATACTAATCGAGAATTGTGTATTCTCTCATTATGAAAAACGGCGTTCCTCTGTAGAGTGTATTGCCATTTTTTGTGGTGATAAAGAGTTGTGTGTGTCGTGTGATCTACAACTGGGTTAGGTTGGCCACAGAAGCACATGTGTAAGTCTGGTACCGGGGCTCTTAAGGGGGCCCTCTCTATTCTGTGTTTTTTCCTTAGTAAATATCAGATAGCAGGTTAGCACATGAGCTGTGTGAAGCTGTTAGACACTTCATGTAGCTGACTGTGACTCTGTCATGCTCTTTTTTGTCATTACATCGTATCATGGGTGTGGGGTCGTAAAGGGGTGAACTGGTAATCCTTTCCTCCCCTTTTGACGGGCAGGGGTTACAACCTCCTGTCCTTCAAGGTTCCTGTCACATTGCTGTTCGGCACGTTACAGGGTAAGAGGGGGGGGGGGGGGAGGGAGTTTCCTGGTCCCACGCCCTGGAATATTGGGCGTGTGCACCGCAGAAATTCCCCCGTCATAGAGTACGTCACTGTGCGTGTCTCTGTTGGTAAGACTTCCGTGAGCTGTTCAGGTCCATATGATGGATCTGTTTCAGGGAGTGGTCAGGGCTCCTCCTCACGAAGCTCCTACTCGGGCCTTCTGTGAGTTAGGACTCTCCTTCCATGTGAGGGAGCCTCCTCAGAGTGCAGAGCCTCCTCCTCAGATTGTCAAGGTGAGTAGAACTTCAAAAAGGAGTCCTGTTCTATTGTGTGTGTATTCGATTCAATTCGATTATTGAGTGTGTATTGGTTCAGTGCCTCCTCCTCGGAGAGCCCTAAACCAAAATTTTACATGGCTCAATGTTGCAATATATTCTTTTCAATCTATACAGCTCGCGTGGGAAGTCTCTCTGGGGATTTCCGTCTCCTCCCTATGGGAGGGTGGTGGGATGTAAAAATGTAAACAATTTTTACCCTCAGCGGCGTCACGAGGGATTCATGTCGGTCTGTGTTCTTTCTTTTTTGAATAAAAAGAGGAAGGTACATGAAGCACAACGGCTCCATGTCGTTCTCCCAGGCGACTTGGAGGAACAATGTTTGGTGTCTTGCTAGACTATCCATTGATGTGTTTGGGTCTCGACGTATACATAGTGCTGGCTCAGGTGTGTTTCTGTGACAGAATCACACAGGGGCTAAGTGCTCCTTGGTTGCTTGTTAAAACAGCGTTTTTATAGGGCAACTGGGATGGAGTTTTGTCTCTTCCGAGCGCCAGTTTACTAGGTTGTCTCGATGAATTCTCGTTCATATCTGGGGGATGTTAACGGAATAGATCTGAACATAGGTAGAGGGGTCTCACGCCCTTGGGGTGGGCCACTGAGCACGGTCTAAATGGGGACCGTCTGGGTGGCGCCCTCTTTTCATGTTTTAGATCGACACGCATACCTACCCCCTCTCCTGGAGTGGGCATGTCGGCGTGGTTAGGACACGGGACTGGTCTGGTCACGCTGGTCCAGGTCAGTTAACCCGTTGTCCGCCGGGGATGCAGATCTGCTGTTCTGGTACCCTGAGGGACTTGTGCTTTTTTCGGGGGGAAAAATGCCAGGTCGGTCCGGGTGTCACAGGGTTAGGCGCTATGGAGACCCTTGTTGGGTACATATTGTACTCTGCACTATCGTAATGGCTTACGGCCATACCAACCTGTACACGCCCGATCTCGTTCGATCTCGGACGCTACGCAGGTTCGGTCCTGGTTAGTACTTGGTTGGGAGACCGCCTGGGAATACCAAGTGCGGTGTGCTTAGGGCTGGTTCTCCATTCTTTTCGCTCCTCTCTCACGTGTGGCGAAGAGGGGGCTGTTGGGGTGGTCTTGGACCTCCTCTGGTAACCCTGTGCTTCCCGTGCCGCCGGGCCCGGTCCGAAGTAATGTTTCATCGACCCGTAGGCCTGGAATAACCCTTTTTTGAAAACTGAAACACTTGTACTGTGGTATAGCCAGTGTATGGCCGCAGGTGTGTTTTGGAGTTTTTTCTTGAGGGGTTATAGAAACAACCACCGCATAGGGTAACGACAGGGTGGTTGATTCCTTGGTGTGTTGGAGCAGTGTCAACTCCCGGGTTGCCCGGTTGAGTGTGCCCCTGCACGTTCATGACGTCTGCCAATCATGTCAGCCTTCTCTGCCTCCACCCCTCTGGGTGGTTTTTTTTTAATGGAGGCTTTGTCGTGGTGAACAACAACGCCAGCATACGCCCCTTCCGCCGGGGCGGCTGTTTTCAGCTGACTCCTTTGGTGCCTGTCTCGTCCGCAGTGCTCCAGGCTCAGGTTACAGCCTGTTGCCTGGTTTCCCCGGTGCGCTGCCTGCTTCCGTTGGTTAACCTTTTTTGTGTGCTTACGGCCATGCTGACTGCCTGTTCTGCAGGGTCAGTGTGCCAAGCGGTGTGCTATTGGGGGGAAAGGGCCCGCTCTTGGAGGGGCCTTATCCGAATACGCTGGCGATGTGGGGGGCGGTGTCACTAAGTGACCGCCTGGTGGGGTCTTGATGCCTGGCGTCATTGACCTCTCCGGGCCCCCTTTTTCCAGGGGATCCAGTCCCTTCAGTAGGTCTGGGTCTTCCTTCGTGCTCCGCTGCTACGGCCTTGCCACTGGGTTGGGTTTGCTCTTAACCCCGTGTTTTCTGGGGGCAGTAACGAGGTTGTTCCTTCTGTTCGTTCCCGGGTGGCATGCGGGTTGTGCGTGTGTGTAGTCGTGGGGTCAAGCCACGGTCTGCTCACCTTGTCCGTTGAGTTGCTTGAGTGCCTCTTTGCACGGTCGGATCCGTCGCCCTCCCGTGACCCTCCAATAGGGGGGGTATCCTCCATTAGGGAGGGTCGGGGGGGCTCGGTCCTCCCCGATCTGATGGTTGTGGGGGGCCTCAGCGGGGTACATTTGTCGGGCTATGGCTCTCGCGCAGCCTCCCTTGTGCAGTAGTGACGCTGAGCGAGAACCATACGACACAGAACGATAGGTACTATAACCAAGTTCTGTGAGTAATGGTGACGCTCAGCATCAGACGCCGCTGCGGCCCTTGATCTCACCTTGTGGTGAAAGCTTGGGAAGGAGGTGAGTAGGTGACCACACCCCTGCTTATGTAGGTAAGCTGATAGGGGTGTGGCCAGACGAATGTTGGGATGTAAAGGTACATTGTGGAATTTTTTATTCAGTGCACGTGCACGAGTGAAGTATAGTGCAGTAGTGACGCTGAGCGTCACCATTACTCACAGAACTTGGTTATAGTTATAACCTATCGTTAACCCTTTCACTGCCACACTACAAAGGGTTAGCCCTTTCACAACCACACTACATAAGGTTAACCCTTTCACTACCACACTAAAGACGGTTAACCCTTTCACTACCACACCTTCTCTAGTGTGGTAGTGAAAGGTTAACCTTCTGTAGTGTGGTAGTGAAAGGTTAACCTTCTGTATTGTGGTAGTGAAAGGGTTAACCTTCTGTAGTGTGGTAGTGAAAGGTTAACCTTCTGTAGTGTGGTAGTGAAAGGTTAACCTTCTGTATTGTGGTAGTGAAAGGGTTAACCTTCTGTAGTGTGGTAGTGAAAGGTTAACGATAGGTTATGTATATAACCTAGTTATATAAGTATTGGCTGAGCGACCCGCTCTTAAGCCTATTGAGATACCCCTTATCTCCTGTACCTACTGTACTCCACCACGAAAACAACTTGTACACCCACACCTGACCGGGTCCCGCCTCTATGGAGGCGTAGCCTATAAGACCATGGCCATGGTCACCAACACACCCTTCCTCGCCAAAATCCCGTTCCAGTAAAAGATCCCTCAAAAGGGAACTCAGGGCCGCTTAAGAGCGGGACGCTCAGCCAGTACTCATATAACTAGGTTATATACATAACCTATCGTTATATTTCGTATCTGGCTTATCGCGTCCCGCTCTTAAGCCTATTGAGATATGGGTTAGAGCGGACGCGAGACCCGACAGATGTACCCCCTGAGGACCCGTAAGCCCACATCAAGGGGTTCGGGGAGCCCTGTCACCCCAGCCTTCCTAATGAAGGGGGGGCGCAGTCAACTCCACCTGAGTGCGAGCAAGAGGGAACTAGAACCCCTTGAACACACAGCACAGGCGGAACCACGTGTGACCTAACACACTGTGGCCCATACCCACACACTCCTGCTACCCTACCAAAGGACGGGAAGCAGGAAAGGCCACAGACCCCAGAACCGCCTGGGAGACAGAACCCCCGGTCATGTCCATGAGGTAAAACCTTACAAAGGGGCCCGGGGAGAACCATGATCCTCCACCGAAACCCCACCCAGGAGAGCGGCAGAGGCAGCCACCCCACGAGTGGAGTGTGCCCTGACGCCCCCAGGGGGATCCTGCCCAGCCAACGTGTAGCAGAGGGCAATGCCCTCACACAACCAATGGGACAGGCGTTGTTCGATAGTGCCTTACCGGCATGAGAACCACCGTGACAGACAAAAAGCTGAACGGTGACCCCGAGGTCCTGAGTACGGCTGAGGTAATTCCCAAAGCACGGACCGGACATGACAGGTGAAGGCCCGCATCTAACTCACTACCGTGAGGAGGCGGATGAAATGCCTGAACCACAATATCCCTGGAGCGGAAGAACTCCGGATATTTACAGGCACGAAGGCAGGATTAGGCCGCAGAGTGGCACCGCAATCGGACGAAAGACAGGCACTCTGGACGTACCGAGAGAGCACAAAGCACACCCACGCGTTCAGCGGAGGTGACGGCCAGCAAGAACCCGGTCTTGAACGACAGCTGTTCCAACGGCGCCTGCTCGAGCGGCTCAAACGGGGCCAAGGACAATCGACGAGGACCAATTGAAGATCCCAATTCAGAGCCAAGGAGCGTTGCACCGGCTTAACGCGTCGAGCGCCAAGCAGGAAACGCTTCACAAGAGGGTGGCTGAACAAGACATCCCCTCAAATCCCTCATGATAGGAGGATATAGCTGCTGCATATACCCTCACCGTCGAAGCCGACAGTCTATCAAGGAGAGACTGGAGGTAACTATGGACAGCATCCAGGGGGCAGGAGACTGGGTCCCGGCCCCCCGCCTTACACCACACTTGGAACATACGTCATCTGCCCGCGTAAGCGCGACAGTGGAGGGAGAATGCGCATTCCGGATGGTAACACCATCAGGATCAAGAACCTGCGCCCCTCAACGTACCCGTCCCAACAACTGACCTAACAGATGTATGGGGAAGAATCCCAGGCGGCACGGCATCGGTCCCAGACCTGCCTGGCTATGTCCGGACGTAATCCCCACCCGTCAGGATGAGGACTGCCCGCGACAGTACACCTGTACCCACCTTCTCCCTGCCGGGGATGTGGGGAGCCCTCAGGCCGCGCAGATGGAGGACGCCCATAGCCAGCCGCCCGCCGCCTGGTGCAGACGGGGGGAGCGTACTCCTCCCTGTCTGTCGATATACGACACTGACGTCGCATTGTCCGTCCTGATCAACACCGTTTGAGGACCAGAAGGACCGCTTTCAATACCAACACATTGAACGTAGCGCAGACCGGGCAGCATGGTTTGCCAGCTGCCCCCTACTGCGTTGGCCCGACGCGTCACCAGCGAGGGAAACGTGACGTGAGACAGCGCCGTAACCGTCCTAGGACGGAACCTCCCGAGCGTGTTGACAACACGCTCTGAGAGGGATCCCCATAGCCCTCCAACCGTTGACTGGGAAGAGGAGTACTCTACTTCCAGTCTACAGCAAACCCCAGGCTGGTAGAGACCTGCCTGGTACGAGACCTGACGATCCACCTTGACCGCGAAGGACCAGAACGTCGTCAGGGCAGAATACACTCCGTAACCCCTGACGACGCAGAGGCCCCAGTGCGGCCTCCACGCACTTGGTGAAGATGCGGGGAGCCAGAGAAAACCGAACGGCAGCCTCTGGTACTCATACGCTAACCCTGCAAAGGAAGCGTAGGTAAGCCCTAGGATGGAAGATCGGAGATGCGCATACGCATCCTACAGGTCTATGGAGGAGAACCAGACCCCCACCTGACAGTGTTCAACAGTTAGGAGACGATCCAAAAAATGCTGAACCTTCCCATGGGACAGGTCCAGCCTGGGTCTGACACCCCCCCTCCCGATATCTCAGGCACCAGAGAACACCGGGAGGAGAACGCCACGACGATGGCTTGCTTCGTCCACAGAGATTGGATTTCGTTGACCAGAGCTGTCACTGCTGGAGACCCTGACAATAGGGTCTGTACCAAACCCGAAAACGGGTGGGGTTGTGTAAACACAAGTCCCCGCCTCAGCGTTCTCTCCATCCACCTCGACATAATGGTACTGCCGTAGTCATATGTGATGACACTCCCAACGCACCCGCCGCCATGTTTGGATTGTCATTTTGTCAGTGACCTGTTTGGCAATCAGTTTTTAATATTCCTTGGACACTATGGGTAGAATACTGATGGGTCTGTAATTGGATGTCATGAGAGGGTCACCACTTTTAAATAAAGGGGCCACAACTGCAGGCTTCTATGGTTTAGGAAAACTCCCTTGATTGAAAGCCATATTGATCATATGGGTCAGTGACTTCACTATAGAGGAGTTTATCTCTTTCAGCATGAGTGTGTCCATGCCATATACTGTATATCCTTAGCTCTTGAGGATTTGAGGGATTTAATTATATTTGCAACCTCTATCTCAGTGACTGATTTTGGTAGGACTGCTGGTTCATTAATATTGACGTGTAGATGGTAGATTAGGACTACTGTCCTGAACTGCGAAGCTTTGGGCTATGGCGGCCACAGACTCTACAAAATACTGATTGAGGGCCGGTGCTATGTCAGACGGATACTGTAAAGTTTTTGTCATTGACCTTCAGTTCAATTGGCTTAATTGCAGCTTTGTTTTGACCAGTTCATTTCTGGATCTGACTCCATTAAAACTAAAAAGCCGCTACACAAATATTTATTTTGAGAATCGATTATTATTACACTAAAAGCTGGAACGAAATAGAGTTATGCTGTATCATGTCATGGGTGAAATATGCCCTTTTGAAAGAACAGGCTCCTTACCTTGTTCAATTTAATAATATAGTTCAGTAAACACAAAGCAAATGCATTTTACCTCAGCGCAATTCCCTGTTGCACTCCAATAGCTGCACGCCCCGTCCACCTCTGGCCCCGTGTACACTGTTTGTGATATCATTTCATAAGTCATCAGTGTAAAAAGTTCACATTCAAGTTCTTTCTTATTTCAGCTTTGAACAAATTCACTCATGTCCCCCCCGGGTCCCACGTCATACAGTATATACCTCTGATTCAGCTCCTGGCAACACACAGCTATTACTTTTAAAGACATTCAGTCAGCAGCAGCACAACACTTTCTATAACTTTATAAAGGCCAGATTAAGGGCCACGGCCCTGTGGGGCCCTCAGCTATAGGCAGCGCAGAGAGTTCTGTAAGGGCCCTGATTGGCAGTGGGGCCTCCAGATGTAGAAGCTGACTTTTATTATTCGTATAAAGCTAGATGGTGGGGAATAATGATTTTGTTTGTGACGTGAATGAAATGCGGGTTTATTTGTGGATAAAAAAAGAAAAAGAAAAAGGTCCTCGCCTACAATCTAGCTCCGGACCCCGAGACCCATGGGGTTTGGCCCCGGGCCCCTGGCCTAATACACAGTGTATAAATTCTAATTGCTTTTCATGAAATACAACAACACCTAACAGTGTCTGGCCTTCCGACCATAAAACGAAATGTCACAGTCGCCTCTACGATGCCCCATTATCATACGAGAGGCAGAGCGCTGACGTCAGACCTCTAATAAACATACAAATGGCGCGGGGGCAAAGTGTGACTTCCTAAATAGCGGCGACCCCCGGCCTCCGGTCCCTCCTCGGCCAATAGGAAGCCCTCGTCTCCTCTCCTCTCGTGCCCTCCGTCCGCCGCGGATGCGCTCGTAAAGAACGCTTTATCGCGTGACTAGGGAGAAGTGAAAGCGCAGATATAACATCTCACCAGGACAAGGCCAGCACTGTGTGTTGTGCATCAATCAGTCTGAATCAATCAATCTGAATCAATGGTCCAGATTCTCCACTGACTTCAAATGTCAGCGGTGCTCAACGCTTGAGAGTAGATCCATCGAACCTCCACACACACACACGCACGCACGCACACACACACACACACGCACGCACACGCACACACATACACACACAGACACACACAGACACAGACACACAGACACACACGCACACGCACACACACACACACACACACACACACACACACACACACACACACACACACACACACACACACACACACACACACACACACACACACACACACACACACACACACACACACACACACACACACACACACACACACTTTAGGCGCCTCTCTGGTGTGAAATTGCAACGCTTTTTTGAATGAACAGCCCCCATAATATACCTTTAACCCTTTCACTGCCACACTACCAAAGGGTTAACCCTTTCACTGCGATAATACAGAAGGTTAACCCTTTCACTGCCACACTACAGATGGTTAACCTACAAAGGGTTTAACCCTTTCACAACCACACACTACAGAAGGTTAACCCTTCCACTACCACACTACAGACGGTCAACCTTCTGTAGTGTGGTAGTGAAATGGTTAACAATAGCTTTTACCCACCCACGTGTCGCGGGAGTGCAGAAGAGGACTCGGATGGTCAAGAGGGGTCAACAGATTCATAGAATATAAAAAACATTAGTAATGGTCTCCTGCTCCGTCTCCCCACCTGCTCCCCGACAAACACCTGCTTAGATCCCATTTACACACTCAGTCAATCAGACCGAGGAGCCAGTAAAACACATAACGCTGCCCCTGGAGCTTGTCTTTCCTTTTATGAGGCCCATAAGTCACCTCTGTGACCGTCGATTCATCACCGTGAGCACGTCAGCTGGGACTCTGGACGTGGCCGAGGGTTATTGAGAGTGGGGGTGTGGTTCTGACAGGGTGTGGGGGGTCAACCGGAGGGGTATATAACCCAGTGGGGGCCGATAGATAGTGCAGATAGAAGAAGGCTTCCTACGGCAGGACCAAGCGGCTATCACCTGAACGTCCACCATTGCCACTAACAAACAAACAACAACAACAACAACAACAACAACAACAACAGCATCAGCGTGGAGATGAAGGCTACCCTGCTCCTGACTGTCCTCCTGCTGGCGGCCTCTGGTCCGCTGTCGGCCCACCCCATCACACTCACAGACTCAGTGGAGCTGCCCTACTCGGGACCCGGTGAGTCTCCGCGACAACGGGACGACGACACCGCTATTATAGACCCAGGGGGAGATAATAATGTCACCGGTTCAATCCTTTTGATTAACTCGGTGTCCCCGGTAATCACATTTTATTTGGGAAGATTAATAACAGCCTGGGGGGGGGGGGGGGGGGGGGTCACGATCAGAGACCGGTGTTAATTGCTTCAGGAATTGACTGTATAAGACGTTGATTGTGCCACCAGGAGTGCAGCTGTTTCTCAGGGAACACTGTGAATACTAAGATGAACTACTATAAAATACTAAAACACATCGGGAGGTTGTACGGAATGATCGTAGCAATTTGTCCCTTTTAATATTTCCTGAATCGAATTTTGCAGTCGGTCTGCTCTGCGGCTCATGCCGTGCTGCTAAAACACTTTCACTACCACACTACCAAAGGGTTAACCCTTTCACATACGGTCTGTAGTGTGGTAGTGAAAGGGTTAACACTTTGTTGTGTGGTAGTGAAAGGTTAACCTTCTGTAGTGTGGTAGTAAAAGGTTAACCGTCTGTAGTGTGGTAGTGAAAGGTTAACCATCTGTAGTGTGGTAGTGAAAGGTTAACCATCTGTAGAGTGGTAGTGAAAGGTTAACCATCTGTAGTGTGGTAGTGAAAGGTTAACCATCTGTAGTGTGGTAGTGAAAGGTTAACCTTCTGTAATGTGGTAGTGAAAGGTTAACCATCTGTAGTGTGGTAGTGAAAGGTTAACCATCTGTAGTGTGGTAGTGAAAGGTTAACCATCTGTAGTGTGGTAGTGAAAGGTTAACCTTCTGTAGTGTGGTAGTGAAAGGTTAACCTTCTGTAGTGTGGTAGTGAAAGGTTAACCTTCTGTAGTGTGGTAGTGAAAGGTTAACCTTCTGTAGTGTGGTAGTGAAAGGTTAACCATCTGTAGTGTGGTAGTGAAAGGTTAACAGTCTGTAGTGTGGTAGTGAAAGGTTAACCGTCTGTAGTGTGGTAGTGAAAGGGTTAACCTTCTGTATTGTCGCAGTGAAAGGGTTAACCATTTGGTAGTGTGGTAGTGAAAGGGT
>NC_140181.1:102464500-102474500 GCF_963971535.1 Notolepis coatsorum | reverse complement strand
TTGTTTTTTAATTATAATTATGTTCACACCCTTGATTACCATGTTCATTGTTTCTTTGAAGTCTGACCAAATACTGTACTTCTTTAAATGCAGAATATGCCTATATATTGAATAGAAATAATAAATAAAAATATTCTATTTGGAAAATATCACGGAGGAATGTCTTGTCTCTGTCTCTCTGAATGTTATATATAGAGACTTTGGTATGGAAGTATTTGCTCACAGAATATTACAATTGACAATTTAGTAATTTAGTAATTTTCATCCAAATTGTGAACAACAAGTCAGCAGGACGGGTACATCTCTGGCAGCTAAGGGTCAGTGGCATTGTTCGTCAAATAGTGTCGAACTAATAAATTTTTCAGATATTATTTCAGATTATTTCTGTTTGAAGAGGTGTGTTTTTAGTCTACGTGGAAAATTGGCCCGGTTTCAGCTGTTCCCGACATGGTGGGGAGTTCGTTCCTTGCGGAGCGAGGACTGAGAATAGCCTGCTTCTCTTTGATGAGGAGCTCGGATAGGAGTGGGTCTGAGACAGCCAGAAGATGCAGAGCGTAGGGGTCTTGAGGGTGTGTAGTTAGAAGATGTAGAGTGTAGGGGTCTTGAGGGTGTGTACAGGGGTGTAGCTCCAGATTCTGGGCCCCATGAAAGAATGTATTTGTAGGCCCCCTGTGTATGCGAGCGCGCGTAAGCGCGCAAGCGACATTTTTTTGGCCATTTTTTTATTGATGAAAACGCATAATATGGTTTTTACCTATACATTCGGATCAGCAGTTCAGCACCTGCACTGTTGGTGGGTGAGCCTAGTAAAGGATGTCGCATTGCGTTCATCTTCAATGAATGGACCAATGCAATAGTCTACCAAAGCCCCCCCTCTCTCTCTATATATCTCACACACACACACACACACACACACACACACACACACACACACACACACACACACACACACACACACACACTTCAGAAACAAACATAGTATCAATGTGAGCATCAATAATACACCTGAGTGATGTCTAGTAAAAAAAAATAAAAATAATTTTTTTTTTTTTTGGGCCCCCCCTCAGTGCTGGGCCCTTGGAATCATCCTAAGCTACCCCCCCCCCCCCCCAGCTACGCCCCTGGGTGTGTAGTTAGAGACCGTTGACCGGAGGTAGGAGGGAGTTGTTCCCCTTGCTGCCAGGTCGAGGGCAGTGGGAAGCCACGCAGCTCTCTGAGAAGTGGGGTAGCATGGGCTGACTTGGTGTAATATAATATATAATACTAGCAAGCCTGGTTTTAGTGTGTAGAAGAAACAAAAAGACACTATCAAACATTGTATTAGACTTTTCTTCATTATTTTCTTTTTTTTATTATTTTACAGCAGAAAGAATAGAAAGCATTCAGAAAACATCTTCCATATTTTAAGGGCATTTCAAAACGTTTTGCATGGCTTCAGCAGCTGAAATCATTTTTTTTTTCCTTTTAGTTTTTTTTTACATATCCATCGAGTCAGTGACGCTTGTACATGCACAATTACAAAAATAAAACTTACAAACGAGAGAGAGAGAGAGAGAGAGAGAGAGAGAGGGGGAATAAAAAAAAATAAAATAAAAAAAAATAAAAAAGCAAAACACATTAGGAGAACCGAGAGGAGATGAAACTATTGGGGGGAGGGTAGTAGGGTCACACGACATAAAGACGAGAGATAAAGAGCTATAGAAGGAGAGGAAAATAGATCTAACACTAGTTCACATGCAAAGTGTCGAAGACCCACAACTTTGTTATCAAAGCAGGGCCGATTCTTTTCTTCTTCTTGGTTCTGAATTGATGAAAACGTGCAGTTCGGTAAAGAGTGCCATATAATTGCTGTCCATAAACTACTGAATGCTCGTCTTGCAATACTGGCATTTGCATAAGAGTAAGAGTCGACTACATGTGTCCAATCGTTTTTTTTTGTACGTTTTTTCTTCTTTAAACTTCACTAGGTCTATAGGTCTCCACAAAATAATGCTTATTGCTCTGAGTCCACAAGTGGGATATGTTGTGAGATGCCTTCTGCCGTGTTGTCCTGGTGCGCCTACCTTTCTTGTGGTTTTTTGGGGGTGCTTTTTGACAAAAGAAGAGGAGGAAAGGCAGATTCCCAGGTCAATTTACAGAATGTCACAAAAAAATTAATAAAAGACTAATAATAAAAGTGCCCAACTGCTAAACCTGTCATCCCATTCATATTATGGCAGTAAAACAAGATTTGCAGGTGAACATTTAATCTAAACTACACCCCTTGAATCCCCCCCCATGTCCACGTTGCCATCGTATATATATAGCCCGAACAGATACAGTCGGCTATAATGATACCCTATAGTTTGACAAGATTTATTTTTATAAAAGTATGGCAAATCCCTTATCTAAATGAGTTATGACAGCACCCTACTTCCCCCGGCTCCAGCGGTGCTATTGACGTCCATTGTTTACTGAGAAGTAACTCTATATAATAATAACGTCATTCAATGGAATAAACTAAATCCAGTATCACAGTAGTAAATTTGCTGAGGAATCCTTGTCTTTACACCAGAAAGCAAAAGGTTGAACTCTATACGTCTCCTGTGCTCTGCCTCCTCCTCCCCGTTTTGGCACCTGAGATAAATACAGAAGGGAGGTGAACCACTCGTTCAGCCAGAGAGCGTGTTGTCCTCTCTGCTCCTCAGTGTACAAGTCTTACAAGACACTTTGACGTGCCTGCGTGTGTGTGTGTGTGTGTGTGTGTGTGTGTGTGTGTGTGTGTGTGTGTGTGCAGTGCAATGTGTTGTTGCGCATGTGCTTGTGTGTATATGTATGTGTGTGTGTGTGTGTGTGTGTGTGTGTGTGTGTGTGTGTGTGTGTGTGTGTGTGTGTGTGTGTGTGTGCATATGCCTAGTTAATATTTGCTATATATTGTCATAATGGTCTCCAAACTTTGTTCCAGGTATTTTTGAAGTCGGGAGCACACTTATCAAGATCCAAAAATTAACACAAACAAAAAAATATATATATAAAAAAAAAAAAAAAAAAAAAAAGGTCTAAGAAGTTGAAACTTGCTCTAAAAAACAATCTTGTCCTCATGCTTCGCCGTGGAAAGGTCGGTCACAAACGTCGCTAATTGATCGTCGGGTTGATCAATTGGCTCTAGGTCTCGCCTCTGCCCTCCGTCTTTCTGAGTTCTGGGACACGTCAAACCGGCGTCCGATCGCTCTACAGAACAGTACGTCTACCTGACTACCGATTCTAGGAAAATAAGCATGCTTTTAGGTGCAGTTCTGTCACCCGGTTAACTAGTTTACCATGCAAGCATAATAAAACCTCCTCCTTTGTCGTCACGGCACTGCGTCAGCTAGGCGTTCTGACCACGACCTAGAGAGGATGAATGCAACGCAACAAACCCCAGTAGTGGCATCTCTTAATTCCCATGGTTTTAAACAAGCAGTTCCAGTAGAAAAAGAGAAAAAAGAAAAGAAAGAAAGAAAGATAAGGAAGCTTAGCATGTCTGACGAGCCAGAGCGCTGCGGCGGTGGACGGGGTGTCAGCGGTGGATACCCCTATTCTGACTGTGGCGAGTGATGGCGAACCTCACTGTATTCTGGATACAGTGTTTGTTCTTTAAAAACCTTGGATTCGTTTTGACCATTTTTCTCTCCAACACGATTTCCACTTTAGGTACGTTGCATGCATTCTGACATTGGGTTTTTTGTGCGATTGGGATATGATTAGGCACTTTCTACATAAAGACTGGGCAAATCAAAGTTTACATAATATGTGGAACAAGTCAGTCAGTCAATAAAACATATCCAGAAGTACCTAATAACTTAGGGGGGGGGGGGGGGGACAAAACAAAACAAAAATTATATATAAATAAAAAACAGTGTAAATGACAGCAATTCAGCAAAAACAGGTTGTTCAATGGCACTCGTATCTTGGCTAAATAATCAACGTCATCATCAATAGTATGGAGAATACACTTTCTGGTTGTTGATATGAATTTGATACAGGAATTTACAACATCTGAACAGACATCTCTTGCCCAGTATAGCAAACATAATGCATTATTCTCATTCAGACTGTTCTAAATGTACCCTTTTTCCCACTGCACCACTCCACCACACCATTCACATGGCTGCCACTTTTGCTCTTATACCATGCTCAGGTTGGGATTCTTGAAAGGAATCCCAACCTGAGCACGACATAAGAGGCCAAAATGGCCGCCGTGTGAATATAGTCAATGGACTACATGTATTCTCGTCATCACATGGTGCCGGTGGCGGCCGTGACGTGCACAGATCAACACTTAAGGTTGTTATACCAGACTCACTTTGGCTCTCGACTGTGATAAAAAGAGTTTACACACGGCATAGTCCATTTTGGAACAAAATCATTTTAGCACCTTGTAACATTGTTTTTAGAACAGTTCATGTTGAGAATACCATTTCACCTGTTGGGACAGAAGGACTCCAGTTGTTTTATGCTACAGAACTCTTCAACCAATAAATCTATACGTTTTATTTTTTTAACACAGAATACAAGGCCAGATCTGGCAAGAACCTACCAGCCCTGATCAAGGAGTAATCAGCGTCTGCATCAGCGACATACAGGACTATTCTCTGAAAAAGTGTCCAAACTTTACTCTTTATGGGAATACTAGAACACATTGGAGAAGTCTGATGCTATGTAAGTGCCTGTTTAAAGAGACAAATCCATCTGTTGCGTCCCCTCTCTCGATAACAGAGAGTAAGACCACATAAAGGTTTGCTATAGGGTCACCATGGCTGCCATTTTACAATCTTTAAGACCATACAAACGTGCTCCGTGACACATTATCACATTCCATTTGCAATCAACACCTATAGAATAAAGCACAAATTTAGAGGTCCCCCCTCTTTTTACAAGCAATCCACGTGTGTTCAGTGACAGCTAAAAGTTTGGGTTCTCTATGAAAATGGAGGAGATATGAGAGATATTAAAATGTTTTTGTTGTTGAAAGATGGCTCCCTCTGCAACATGCGTACCTCAATGTTCCTGTGGTCTCTGCCAGTTGTGATCGTATTTATGGTCTTCAATGCTAGTGTGTAGTTCATCGTATGATTATCTGTTCTGCAAAACTTTAACTTAATTTCTCTTGTTAAGCAATATAGCATTCACATTACTTGGCACCATTGGCAAAAGATTCTTGGTAGCCCAAAACAAAAATGTAAACATAACCATACTTGTTTTAAGATAATTTTGCAGATTCTTCTCTAACTCTACAGTAGTTTCTTTTTTTTGTAACTTTTTCATATTTGCAATAAGGTCATGCTTTAGCAAAAATGTTCTTCTCAAGAACGATCAAAATAAAATAAAATACTCTTATAGTGAAATAGTTTTAATCATTTTTACAGAGCATAGCCACTACTGCTTTTGTTGTTTTTTTCCCTTTTGACTCTGTTCATGGTTTTCATGCACATCGCTCGTTTTTATCCCAGTTATTTACACTATATACAAACAATACAACCATACTTCTTAGGCATTCAAACAAAACTATACAAATATTCTGTTTTTGTTTCGTACCTGTTTTGACCCCTTTTTAATGAATAAAATAATATATTTCTAAAATACAATCCCCTTTGGGTAAATGTTTTTTTTCCCCCCTACGTACTTTCAGCCTTTCTTTATATACAGAAACCGCTCAATTGTCAAAAATATGGATTTGTCAAACCCCTATTTTGGGACTAGCTTAGGGATCCCTCATAGAATCTCTAAGACGTCAAGGCAATGTATGTGATCTTCCCCTCAGAAGCCCATGCAGGCTCCGAAGTTCCTTTAAAAACAACAGCAATAACCTTCATGACCCTAATTATTACAACACAAAAGAGGAACGTTTTTTCTTTTTCTTCTCTTTCTCTTGAGTTTCAGAAGAGCAGTCGAAAATGAAATAAGGCAAACGGAAAACAAAGATCAGATAAAATCGGAAGAGGTCAGGACAGCTTCAGTAACTACAGCGGAAGTGACTCGTTGGCGGGGGGAGGGGGGAGGGGGGGGCCCGCGTGGTGGCACCACTGAACTGGGAATGGAAACGCAACTCAAATGTAAAAATCAAGAGGACGGGCTGACAGACTGAAGTACTACAAGCACGCAGGCGAAGCGCAGGTATCGCCCAGAGTCATGCATTATTATAGTATTCTTTTTTTCTCTTTCTTCTTGACTAGATTCGACATAACATAGAATTCTGAGGACAGCGTGGGTCAGCGATAAATCAAGACACAGATGGAACAATATTCAAGTAATAAGAAAGAAACAATAGAAAAAGCTAAAGCAATACAGTTTCCAAAATTAAATGTTTTTTTTTTAGCCCCAACCCGTTTCTACTTAGTGAAACCCCTCCTACATTCATATAAGTATCTCCACCCGTGTGAGCGGTCTGCAGGGGGGGGGGGCAGAGCACAGCAGGACAGGAACAGCTGTTACTGAAACGTACTCCTCTATGACAGGTGGACAGGAGTGGACATGTGCAAAATGGAATCAGTGGGGTTTGCCGACTATTTTTGGTAGACATTTTTTCTTCTTCTTCTTCAAATGAATTTAATTAGTCACTTAAAAAGTTATGAAATACAATTAGAGCCCAAAGTGTTTCTGCGTGGTCCTCCTCCTTCCCATCCTCCTCCTCCTCCTCCTCCTCTCGAGACAAAGACCCCCCCGGCGTTCCTCCTCCTCCTCGTTAGTCCGAGAGACAGACCTCGTCAGACACGATGTCCCGCGCCCTGTTCCGTAACCATCCACCTCTTCGTATTCCGAAAAAAGACAAAAGCAATCCATGAAAAAGTGCAAAGAAAGCCATGAAGCAAATGTTCTGCACCCCCCCCCCCCCCCCCCCCCCCCACCCCACCCCCCTACCCCAACCCCCCTTCAGTATATAATCCCATAGGAGTGGTCACTCTGCAACTGAAACCACGTCGGTGGGAAGAAAGGGTTAATGTGAAAAAAAAAACTGTTGTTGTACATGTAGTGTGTGGTGGTAGTAGTAGTGGTTGAACCGGTAACACTGCAGTCGTCGTAGTAATCGCAATGTCTTCGTTTTCCCCAATCCGTGTGTTTCTTTCATTTATCTCTCGTAAAACGTCTCGGGTACGAACGGAAAACAGAAAAAGAAGAGTCAGGAGTGATGTCACACGGCAAGGGGGCTCTTCTGAGGGGGGCTCTCATGTTCCCTGGCCTTTTTCAATTCTTTCACTCTGAAACACAAAGAGAGAGAGAGACACGGCGGCCATGACTACGGTGTATCCGTGACGACGTTTGTTCCTATTGGTTAACCTCATCATCATCACACAACCTGTTAACGCCACACACGGTGTTCTAGACCGTGCTGGCCAGAAGACATCAGGAGCATAAAGAAAAGAGAGAGAGAGAGAGAGACAGTTGAGATTGTCAGGAACTATAGCTGGTAATTATAGGTTTTCCCCCTACTACCACATTCACAGGTGAAGCAAAAGACACTTTAATAAGTTCATACCTTGATTGATATAACATGGTATATACGAGAAACGTTGCCAACTACAATGTGATTAGCCTAATAGCAAACACAAATTAACAATTTCTTTTTTTTAACATACAGTGGTATGAAATACAGTTAGTGTAATCAATGCACAGCTGTTAGCTGACTTAGCGAGTCCCGTGGTCAGAGTTCTGGCTGTGTTCTGACGGGCCCCACATGAGGTCCGGTAACAAAAAGGTTTTAAAAGCCACACTA
Organism: Notolepis coatsorum; assembly: GCF_963971535.1. Taxonomy (NCBI): domain Eukaryota; kingdom Metazoa; phylum Chordata; class Actinopteri; order Aulopiformes; family Paralepididae; genus Notolepis; species Notolepis coatsorum. The sequence continues at coordinate 102,466,768 of NC_140181.1, read as the reverse complement.
GTTTCAGCCATCCACAACAGAATACAGTCCTCATTTATTTATTATTATTATTATTATTAACGCTGAGATTCTTCTCTCAGATTGAAGTGATATCTTGGAACTAGTTATTATAATATTATATATTGCTAGTTTCTTCCATTTGAAAGTAATAAGTTAGGTTACAATATTACTGTCTGTGTAGAGAGTAAACACTACTTTTACGCAGCTTTACTTTTATTACTTTCGAGTTGAATGGAGAGAAACTCCGATCACATAATAATGTCTGTTTCAGTCTTTTGTTTTTGTACAAGTGAAAGTTCTTAAGAAATAGAGAAGAGAAATCATTATGAAATACGCCTCATTTAAGTCCCACATGGAGACTTCACAAAGAACTTACACCTCAGCCGTCTAACTTCAGCAACAGGAAATTATTTGGGGGATATTACTCGGTGAAGCTAAAAGAAACTTCTTCTTCAAGAAACAATTTCTCCCCCCCAACATATAGTGTCGGTGAGAGAAGTATCATCATGGGAAATATAAAAAGACAGTTGTATTCTGTTGTGGATGGTTCAAACGTTTGTTTGCATGCTGTAGTTGTGGCTTCAAACCTCTTTGATGCCGGACCCCACGTCTGTCTGGAGCTGCCCGGGTCTCAGTGAACCTCCACCAGGACCTCCACCACGGGACTCAGTGAGTCAGCGAACGGCTACGCATCGATCACATTACAGTATTTTATACAACCGTATGTCAAAAAAAATACAAACTTTCTCTTTAAGACATTCAAAAAAACAGTGTTAACTACCGAGTGACAGCTTAAGTAAAAACAGCCATATCCCACAAATACAAACATTTCACCAAACGATGGGAGACTGTATTATATGATTGCCCCCATGCTATGATCTCATCAGTCCTCCTCGTCTACCCCACAATGCAAAGCGTCAAACATCCTCTTTTGCTATTAGAGAGTGTTAAACATCAGATACTATTTGACTAACGGCAGCTAGCGTTAGTTGCAACAATTGCTAGCTGACATTAGCTCTAATTCTTTGTGGGCTAATGTTAGCGCTTAACACTATATCCTCGAGCAAATGAGGATGCGTTTTTTAGATGCTTTGCATTGTGGGGTAGTTTCGGAGGACTGATGGAATCGAACACAGGGGCAGTCATACTTAATAATACCCCCACATTGTTGTAAATAGCCACGTTTACATTCTTTCCAAACCTAATCTATTAGGTCAATGGAAGTGTTCAGCTCCACTAAGAGTCTGACGGGCTACTTATGGATCCATTCTCTCCATTTTAACCCTTTTAACTACCACACGACAGGAAGGTTAACCCTTTCACTACCACACTACAGACGGTCTAAGACCGTCTGTAGTGTGGTAGTGAAAGGGTTATCCATTCTGTCGTGTGGTTGTGAAAAGGGTTCATCCTTAGTCGTGCGGCAGTGAAAGGGGTTAACCTTCTGTATTGCCGCAGTGAAAGGGTGAACCCTTTTGGTAGTGTGGTAGTGAAAGGGTTAAGCCAAGAAGGAGGGGGAAAATAGGCCTCTGCTCCCAGGACGCCCCCACTGCATATCTGCTTGGCTGACAGAGAACCCTCCAGGCTGGGAAGAGCTTTTTTGAAATCACCCATCCGACAAATTTCAAACCCCGCATAATATTATGCATTGTTTGGCAGTTCATGAAAAAGTACAACAACAAGAGAAGTGGGTCTGATGTTGGCATCGCGGCAGAGAGGCGGGCCAAAAGCAGTCAGGCTGCTGAATAAACATCATTCTTCATCTGTAAATAAATGGATGGCAGCACATTTCAGCCCCACCGCCGCCATCATAGTTTGTAATGGATTTATAAACAGGAGGTTCAGGCCCCCGGGGCGATGATGATGATGTCATAATGATACGACCATGTGACCTGGAGTTTAACCTGCACCTTGTATTAACCCTTTCACGACCACACGATACAGAAGGTTAACCCTTTCACTACCACACTACAGAAGGTAACCGCGGTCTGTAGTGCGGCAGTGAAAGGGTTAAAACTGAGAACCTTTTTTCTCACTGGGACATTATCCTGAGCTTCCCAAAGACCTGTCACTACGCTGCTGTACTGCGTGTCCTCCAGTTAACTCCTGTCGCTTTCATGTGTGTGCTTTGTGTGATTGATTGATTGATTGATTGAACATTTTATTAACAGATTGCAGAATGGGTACAGTACAGTACAGCTCAATACACACAATTGTTAAGGGGATGCAGACCAGAGAAAGACTTTAGTCTTGTTTACATCAGGGTCC
>NC_140181.1:102436962-102464300 GCF_963971535.1 Notolepis coatsorum | reverse complement strand
GAGAGAGAGAGAGAGAGAGAGAGAAACACAGTCTGCAGTGGCCACAGACGTGTGAGTTTGTTTGTTTGTGTGTATATCTATGTTTGTGAATGCAAGAGAGAGACAGAGTGCAAAACCCAATGTTTGCAGTCTGGGCAAAATGCACGGGGTGCGTGTGTGTCTGTCTATGTACATGTACATGCGTGTGCGTGTGCGCGCGCGTGTGTGTGTGTCACTGTACTATTTCCTTGCATCCTGAGCTCCCTGGAGGTGTGACTCCATTACGGCACTGTATACTGTATTCCCAGTGGACGCGGGAGCCTATATTATTTGCATTCAAGTGGTGGTGACCCACATGCTATATCATAACTACTATACCTCAGCTGCCCTGAAAGCACAGTAACCTATATTATTATTATGTTACAGTATGACTACAGTACCCCCCCCCCGCTGACAGATAACATGGAGGACAGCAGGTAATATGAATAATATTATTAACAGCAGGGTACATTAGAGACTCAACTTAACCCTTTCACTGCCACACACTACAGACGGTTACTCGTGTGGGCAGTGAAAGGGTCAACCTTCTCTGTATTGTCGCAGTGAAAGGGGTTAACCCTTTGGTAGTGTGGTGGGTGGTGAAAGGGTTAAAGATCTGTGTGAACATATTCAAAATGACAGTATGACAGGAAGCAGCTGGATTCTGTGCCGTTCTGGATTCTCCGTTGGACTTTCATGGACTTTCATGAATCATGAATATATTCGGGGGGCGATGATGACAAGTCATTGAACCAGTGAGTGCATCACGTCCTGCTGAGTCGCTGGTGCAAATCCCAGCGATGCCCAGTGGACCATCGACCAGCACTGACAGTTAGAGAGCAGAGGAATCAAAGAGGGCCAAGCCCCGCCCCCCCTCGCTCTGTCGAGTGGCAGGACACACAGCCAGTCAGACAGACACACAGCTGCTGGAGGAGAAGAGAGTAGCCGGCCCATAGCATGCCTAAAGGTTAAAGTGCACGGCCCAAAATGTTGTCACCACTCGACCGACATGCAACAGAATAAAAGAACATGATATAGAAAAAAACCTTTCTGTTCTCTTAAAACTATCTTCATAAAACCACAGAAAACAAAAAACAAAACAAACAAAACAACTAAAAATAATTTCCAGAGAGAGAGAGAGAGAGAGAGAGAGAGAGAGAGAGAGAGAGAGAGAGAGAGAGAGAGAGAGAGAGAGAGAGAGAGAGAGAGAGAGAGACGCCTGTTACATAAGTGTTGCAGCAGTGATGTTGTCATTCATAAGCAGTGGTTAGTTTTTTTTTTTTTAAAGGTCAGTTCCGCTCTAGATCTGAGCTTTCTCAGAGTCCACCTGTGGCTCCGGTCGACAGCCGTCATGCAAGCAGGCATCAAGCAACAGTGATGGAGAGAACAGGGGGAGAGAGAGAGAGGGGGGGGGGGAGAGAAAGAGAGAGGGGGGAGAGAGAAGCACGGTCTGAGTTGCTGAGGCTGCCACACTCACCCGCTTGAACAGTCTATGGTCCATCAAGGGGCTTGACGTAAACAGCAAAACAACACCAGACAGCTATTAGCACACAGTAGGTATACTGTGAGGGAGGGGAGGGGAGGGGAGGGGGGGGGGGCAAACACAGTGAGGGGGAAGGGGAAGGGGGGGGCGGAGGTGTCGGGACACATGTGTAACCCAACCCATTTCTTCCCCACAAAATAAAATAACACACAACGGGGGAAATGTTCAGACTGACCCTCTTTACGTTTTAACCCTTTCACTACCGCACTACAGAAGGTTAACCGTCTGTAGTGTGGTGATGAAAGGTTAACCTTCTGTATAGTGTGGTTGTGAAAGGGTTAACCCTTTGTCGCGTGGCAGTGAAAGGGTTAACCTTCTGTAGTGTGGTAGTGAAAGGGTTAACCTTCTGTAGTGTGGTAGTGAAAGGGTTAACCTTCTGTAGTGTGGTAGTGAAAGGGTTATAACCCTTTGCCGTGTGGCAGTGAATGGGTTAAGGTTAAGACGTCAGTGGTCAGCTGTACAAAGGCAATGGCTTTCCCAGACCTTCTACACACCATGGCAATGACAGTCTAAACGCTAAACACTATAGTATGAACATACCCATGCTAACTTGTGTGTGTTTTTACGCGTGTGTATGCCTACTGTGTACAATACATACTGTGTGTGTGAATCTAACACAATGCGTCCATATTGTGTGTCCTACCGATGAGGCCTACCTGTGACGACAGCGACGCAGGAACCTCATGATCTTCCTGGCCGCCTGGTCCTGCCTCTTGGTGAGCAGACTACTCCTGCAGCAGAGAGAACAATACAGACAACAACACTGTGTTACACTCCGATACACGTGGATGTGCTATTTACTTGTACCTCCCCTCCTCCCCCCCCCCCCCCATGCTGCTGCTATGATGCCTGCATCTCCCCAAGGGGATCAATAAAGGAACATGATCTTATCTTATTACATGCTTTTACATTAACATTAAGGGTTAACCGTCTGTAGTGTGATAGTGAAAGGGTTAACCTTCTGTAGTGTGGCAGTGAAAGGGTTAACCTTCTGTAGTGTGGCAGTGAAAGGGTTAACCTTCTGTAGTTGGCAGTGAAAGGGTTAACCTTCTGTAGTGTGGCAGTGAAAGGTTTAACCGTCTGTAGTGTGGTAGTGAAAGGGTTAACCTTCTGTAGTGTGGTAGTGAAAGGGTTAACCTTCTGTAGTGTGGCAGTGAGAGGGTTAACCGTCTGTAGTGTGGTAGTGAAAGGGTTAACCGTCTGTAGTGTGGTTGTGAAAGGGTTAACCCTTTGTCGTGTGTTGCAGAGAAAGGGTTAACCTTCTGTATTGTCGCAGTGAAAGGGTTAACCCCTTGGTAGTGTGGTAGTGAAAGGGTTAATGCTGTCGCACCCTAAGTGCCGGTTTGTCAAATGGACACTTCACCGATAATGACATTATGTACATAATCTCACACGTTAATTGAGTTATTGGGAGTTTGAATAATGTGTCCTTGAGTGACGTCATGTGATGACAATGGATCCTTGTGATGTGTTAGTTACAGTTTGGTGAAACGGTACGGATACTATGGAGAAATAGCAGTGGGGATTGAAATAGGGATCGGTATGTATTCATCTCCATCCTTTCATTGAGTTGCAATTAACACAACACAGATTCAGTGTCTTCTGATGACATCACTGGAGGACATATTTATCCATTTCACAACCACACTACAGAAGGTTAACCCCTTCACTACCACACTACAGAAGGTTAACCCCTTCACTACCACACTACAGATGGTTAACAGTCTGTAGTGTGGTAGTGAAAGGGTTAACCTTCTGTAGTGTGGTAGTGAAAGGGATAACACTTTGTTAGTGTGGCAGTGAAAGGGTTAACGAGTTATATGAGTACTGGCTAAGCGTCCGGCTCTTAAGCCATACCGAGATATACCTCATCTCATGTACCTATTGTACTCCATCAACGAATAAAAAACCAAATACACCCACCACCTGCCAGGCCCGCCCCTTTAGTGGCGTACTATAAAGTACTAGGCGTGGTCACCACTCACTCTTCCTCAGAAAAAATCGTTTCCAGGAAAAGATTCCCCAAGGGAACTCAGGGCACGCTAAGAGCGGGACGCTTAGCCAGTACTCATATAACTAGGTTATATACATAACCTGTCGTTATATATCGTACTTGCATCGCGTCCCGCTCTTAAGCCATACCGAGATATGGGGTAGAGCGGACGCGAGGCCCGACAGATGCACCCCCTGAGGACCCGTAAGCCCACATCAAGGGGGAAGGGGAGTCCCGTCACCCCATCCTTCCTAATGAAGAGGGGGAGCAGTCAACTCCACCGAGTGCGAACAAGAGGGAACTAGAACCCCTTGAACACACAGCACAGGCGGTACCACGTGTGACACAACACACTGTGGCCCATACCCACACACCCCTGCTACCCCACCAAAGGACGGGAAGCAGAAGAGGCCACAGACCTCAGAACCGCCTGGGAGACAGAACCCCCGGTCATGTCCATGAGGTAAAACCCGGGACCCGGGGAGGACCATGAAGCTGCAGCACAGATGTCCTCCACCGAGGCCCCACCCAGCAGAGCGGCAGAGGCCGCCACCCCACGAGTGGAGTGCGCCCTGACGCCCCCAGGGGGAGCCAGCCCGGCCAACGTGTAGCAGAGGGCAATGCCCTCGCACAACCAATGGGACAGGCGCTGTTTCGATAGTGCCTTACCGGCACGAGAACCACCGTAACAGACAAAAAGCTGATCGGTAGCCCTGAGGCCCTGAGTACGGCTGAGGTAAATCCCCAAAGCACGGACCGGACATGACAGGTGAATGCCTGCCTCCAACTCACTAGCGTGGGGAGGCGGATGAAACGCCTGAACCACAATATCCCTGGAGCGGAAGGAACTCCGGATATTTTTAGGCACGAAGGCAGGATTAGGCCGCAGAGTGGCACCGCAATCGGAACGAAAAGACAGGCACTCTGGTCGTACCGAGAGAGCACAAAGCTCACCCACGCGTTTAGCGGAGGTGACGGCCAGCAAGAACGGGGTCTTGAACGACAGCTGTCCCAACGGCGCTTGCTCAAGAGGCTCAAACGTGGCCAAGGACAACCGACCGAGGACCAATTGAAGATCCCAACTCGGAGCCAAAGAGCGTTTTACCGGCTTAACGCGTCGAGCGCCAAGCAGGAAACGCTTCACAAGAGGGTGGCTTAACAAAACATCACCCTCAAATCCCTCATGATAAGAGGATATAGCTGCTGCATATACCTTCACCGTCGAAGCCGACAGTCTATCAAGGAGAGACTGGAGGTAGACAAGGACAGCATCCAGGGGGCAGGACACCAGGTCCCTGCCCCCCGCCCTACACCACTCTTGGAACATACGCCATCTGCCCGCGTAAAGCGCAACAGTGGAGGGAGCATGCGCATTCCAGATGGTATCAACCACAGAAGGGTCCATCCGCTCCAGATTTACCCTCTCACCAGCCACACCATCAGACGTTGGCCAAACACCGGGTACTGAAACAGCGACCGTGTGCTTGAGAGAGGGCCATCGCCGACCAAGGAATAAGCCATGGCGGAGCTACCAGTAGCTGGATCAGGACCGGGAACCACACTGCCGTGCCCCGGTCCGGCGCGACCAGGATCACCGTCCTGCGCTCCCTCCGTATCCGCTCCAACAGCTGACTCAACAGCTGTAGAGGAGGAAAGGCGTACAGAAGGCCGGGCGGCCATGGAAACATCGAGAAGGCATCCACCCCCAAGGGGGGATGATCTGCCTGACTGACCGAGAACCACACGGGGCCTTGTGAGAGCGTCGGCTCGCAAACAGATCCACTGAGGCCTCCCCGAAGCGATCCCAGATCTGTCTGACTATATCGTGGCGCAGTTCCCACTCGTCGCAACGAGGACCGCCCCGAGACATCATATCCGCGCCCACATTCTCCACACCAGGGATGTGGAGCGCCCTCAGACTGCGCAGCCTGCGAGTTTGACCGCGGCCCGGTGCAGGCGGATGGACCGAGTCCCACCCTGCCTGTTGATATACGCCGCTGCTGTCATACTGTCCGTTCTGACCAGAACGTGCTCGCCTACCACCAGGTGGACGAACCGTTTGAGGACCAGGAGGACCGCCCTCAATTCCAACACATTGATGTGCAGGGTAGACGGGGCAGCATGGACTCTCGTCCAGCTGCCCCCCACTGCGTTGGTCTGACACGTCCCTCCCCAACCCGTGAGAGAAGCGTCGGTGAAGACCGTGACGTGTGAGCGCCTGCTGCCCATGGGGACCCCAATGGTGAGGATACCAGGCCTCCTCCAATGGGCGAGATCTCCCCATATCGACAAAGGAACCGTCAACCGTTTCCATTTGTCCCTCACCGAGTCTATTCCCATACTGAAGAACCACCTCTGTATCCTCCTCATGAAGAGGAGGCCAAGAGGAACCACTGTGTGAGCAGATGCCATCATACCGAGCAGGCGCATCACTTGCAGTGCCGTGACCGTCCCTCCCAGACGGAAACCCCAGAGAGCGTGTAGGATAGACACCCTCCGTTGCTCCGAGAGGGTTACAATCATGGGCCTCGACCTCAACGTCAAGCCCAAGTACTCCACCTGTTGACTGGGAAGAGGCGTACTCTTCTTCCAGTTCACAGCAAAACCCAGCCTGGTGAGGAATTCCACCACCAGCCTGGTATGAGACCTGGCAACCTCCTCCGACCGGCTGAGGAGTAGAATGTCGTCGAGATAGAATAGAACCCGTATTCCCCGACGATGTAGAGGCTCCAGCGCAGTCGCGACGCACCTGGTGAATGTGCGGGGAGCCAGAGAATAGCCGAACAGCAACCTCTGGTACTCGTATGCTATGCCCTGAAACAGGAACCGTAGGAACTTCCTGTGAGGAGGGAAAATCGGGATGTGAAAATACGCATCCTTCAGGTCTATGGAGGTGAACCAGTCTCCCCTTCTGACAGCAAGCAGCAGGAGTTTGACGGTCAACATTCTGAATGGTCTCGCCACAATCAGACGATTGAACGCGGACAGATCCAGTATAGGTCTGACCCCTCCCGTTTTTTTGGGCACCAGAAAATAACGGGAGTAGACGCCTGACATCGCGTCTTCTCTCGGGACCACGACTATAGCCTGCTTCGCCAACAGAGATTGAATCTTGTCGGCCAGGGCTGTCACTGCTTCTGACCCTGACAATAGGGTCTGCACCAAACCTGAAAACGGAGGGTGGGGTCGTGCAAACTGCAAAACAAGCCCCTCCCTCAACGTTCTCTCTATCCACCCCTCCAAACGGCATTCTTGTTGCCATATGTGATAATAATCCCACAGCGCACCCGCCGTCAACTGACGCTGGGCCGCAAGGAACAGTAGATAGGTGGCCCGGTCCCTCCCGCTGTGCGACGCACCCAAGGGGGGACCCCGACAGAAAGGGCCGGTTTGATATGGGAGAAGCTGCCATCAAACTGGTTGACACACACTCCCCCCCTGAACACCCCTCTAGCGCATGCTAAGGAGTTGTTCTACAGCTAGACATGCAAGGCGTGAGGACCCCATGGGCTCCTACACGCCGTAGCCCTGCAGTGATATTGCTATCACCCAAATCACGCTCGCCTCTTCTTTGCAGACCACTGCCGCTCTCACGGGAGTGGGAGGCATCAGCGTGATACCCCGCCTGGTGAAGATTCCAGGGGTAAGCAAACCTCCGGTAAGCATTCAATATTACACAATTTCTCTAATCTTTTCATATCACTAGTTGCATAGGGCATCTTGCATCCGCTATGATGGAAACGAAAATAGAGGAAGAGTGAGTGGTGACCACGCCTAGTACTTTATAGTACGCCACTAAAGGGGCGGGGCCTGGCAGGTGGTGGGTGTATTTGGTTTTTTATTCGTTGATGGAGTACACTAGGTACATGAGATGAGGTATATCTCGGTATGGCTTAAGAGCGGGACGCGATGCAAGTACGATATATAACCTTCTGTATTTTCGCAGTGAAAGGGTTAACACTTTGGTAGTGTGGCAGTGGGTTAAACACATTAACGGCACACCTGGCGATGACGTCATTAAGCATGTGTAGCTGTAGAAGTCACAGTCATGGGGCGTGGGACTGTGGATTAGACCTGATCAAAATTTTTCCTTATCCTTTATCTTCAATCAATGCAATTTTTATTGCATTGATTGATTGATTGATTGAGTTTATTTGATAAACACTATTAAATACAATATTCATTCATTCGATCTTTATTCATACTCGATAAATACACTGAGTAGTTAAACTAATTCACAGTGTCGTTGAGATGTTACATTCACAAGTGTCACAGTGTGTTAATAAAAAAAACATCTGACAATCAGAACAATAAAGAGCACATGAAATGTAAAAGAATATTAAAATAATAAAAGAAACATAGGTAATAATTGAAAAACAATTACATATTGTGGTGACCTGATTGATCATCAAGGTTCTAAACCGACCCATAGACACCAGAGAGTTTCCTGCAGGGATGATGTAGGGGCAGAGAAGCCAAAATCAGATGTACCAAGTTCAGTACAAACTCTAGTGTAAGCCAATCACTGGATTGTGTACGACATGGCCCAGTGGTCCAGTCCAATAGAGAAGTAATATCATTTGGAGTAATAGAATAGAATAGAATAGAAATATTTTAATCATCCCGAAGGAAATTTGGCACTACAAATCGCTCACAGTAAACATTTAGGTAGACAAAACAAAGTCACGAATAAAAATGGCCTAAGAATAAAGAATAAAATAAGCCTAAGAATAAAATAATAATAGTAAAATACTGTCCGGGATTCACATTTCCTATGTTATTTATGTACATTCTAATATAAAACATACAGTAAAAAATACAGAAAGTATTACAGTAAGTGTAATATTGAACAGTGTTGTTTTAAAAGTAAAAGTCCAGGAAGATGGTAACTGTCACCCTGTGCGCAGTGATGCAGTGAGGCACAGTGATGCATTGTAAAGTCTGATGGCTGTCGGAATGAAGGACTTCCTGCGCCGTTCAGTGCTACATTTTGGGAGTGTGAGCCTAGCACTGAACATGCTCCTCCTGTCAGCCAAGTCTGTGTATAGTGGGTGGGAGGGGTTTTCCCTGATGGCATGGACCTTAGCAAGGCTCCTCCTCTCCGCCACCACCAAGAGGATGCTCCAGTTAAGAGTTGCATCCTCGTGTTCAGTTCTACAAAGAGATGATCAAGGACGATAACACAGTGAATCTGGAAAGTGTATTTCCTCTGTGGGCCTTCAGGCGGGGTGAGGGGGGTGTAGGATGTGTGACTACCTCAGTTGCGCCAAGGCAGATAAGAGGGGGGTGAGTAGGGTTGGGTACCGTTCACATTTGAACCGATACTGGTACCGAACGGTACCTTTTTTCCCCGGTACTTTAGTCTAAAAAAATTGAATCTACCTACCTTAGTTGTAAAAAAAAATTATTCCAAACTTCTAATTATTTATTATCATTATTATTTATTTAGAACAATTTGTTAATATATATATATAATATTGCAGCGAGCGTTGTCTGCATCTAGCTTTGTAAAGTGTAACCACACTTGCAACCGTTTTCGGCTTGTCATTTCCCCCCGACTGCTTTGTTGTTGAATCAAGTCAAATCCTAGGTAAGTGTGTATTGTGTGCGTGAACGTTGACGTGAGCATGCGGCACACTTCATAGGTTTAGTTTTGCGGTAAACGAAACGTTGATGTCATCGAACTTTAAAACAATATATATATATATATATATATTTTTTTTTTACAGTACCGAAATGTGGCACCGGTGGATCTCACGTGAATCGGTACTCGGTAGTACCGACGCGATTCTGTCGATACCCTTAAAAGTACCGGTACCCATCGGGGTGAGGGGGGTGTGTAGGATGTGTGACTACCTCAGTTTGTGTTGCACCAGGGCAGAGGGGGGTGTGTAGGATGTGTGACTACCTCAGTTTGTGTTGCACCAGGGCAGAGGGGGGTGTGTAGGATGTGTGACTAACCTCAGTTTGTGTTGCACCATGAGGGCAGAGGGGGGTGTGTAGGATGTGTGACTACCTCAGTTTGTGTTGCACCATGAGGGCAGAGGGGGGGTGTAGGATGTGTGACTACCTCAGTTTGTGTTGCACCAGGGCAGAGGGGGGTGTGTAGGATGTGTGACTACCTCAGTTTGTGTTGCACCAGGGCAGAGGGGGGTGTGTAGGATGTGTGACTAACCTCAGTTTGTGTTGCACCATGAGGGCAGAGGGGGGTGTGTAGGATGTGTGACTACCTCAGTTTGTGTTGCACCAGGGCAGAGGGGGGGTGTGTAGGATGTGTGACTACCTCAGTTTGTGTTGCACCAGGGCAGGGGGGGGTGTGTAGGATGTGTGACTACCTCAGTTTGTGTTGCACCACCAGGGCAGAGGGGGGGTGTGTAGGATGTGTGACTACCTCAGTTTGTGTTGCACCAGGGCAGAGGGGAGGGGGGTGTGTAGGATGTGTGACTACCTCAGTTTGTGTTGCACCAGGGCAGAGGGGGGTGTGTAGGATGTGTAACTACCTCAGTTTGTGTTGCACCACCAGGGCAGAGGGGAGGGGGGTGTGTAGGATGTGTGACTACCTCAGTTTGTGTTGCACCAGGGCAGAGGGGGGTGTGTAGGATGTGTGACTACCTCAGTTTGTGTTGCACCACCAGGGCTCTCTCGCTGCGCCGCTGGGGCCGCTGCCTGCCGAACTGCTTGTAGCTGCGGTAGTATTGCTGGATCAGCACGGCCGCCCGCCGGCTCTGCTGGAACTTCTTCTGCTCGTGGTAGCTGCGGAACTTACTCTGGATAAGGATGGCGGCCTGCGTCATCTTCTTATAAAGTGCATACTGACAAGAGAGGAGAGTGGTATATCACAGTGTTATCAAGGTCACGTGACACCAATACCAACACACACACACACAGTGGTAGGATCATCTATAAAATACAAAGTCATGTAACCTGTGTTGAGTTGTGTATCTAAGACAGTGAAAAGGTGTTACCTTCAAGGCTATCCATGTTAGCTTGTAGAAAGAAAAAGTGAGGGATTGTGAATCATGAGCTGATAAAGGATCAGGCTTAAAGGAACACGCCAACTTTTTGGGAAATTAGCTTATTTGCCATCTACCCTGGAGTTAGACGAGCAGATACACAACCTTTTCTTCTCTGTGCATGCATTAGGCTTAGGGAACAGCCGCACCGTTAGCCTAGCTTAGCATCATTCACTGGAAGTAGGTGTGCCAGTGTAGCCTAGTTCCCAACAGTCATGAAATACACTTGAATACAAAAGAAAATAATTGTACTCAATTACATTTCAGAGAAAAAATACATACTTTTTACTTCTTACATTTAAAATGCAGACCTACAAAGTACAAAGTACAAATCTCGCAGGTCCAACAATTTTAATTAGTATATTTGTTTCTCTGGCCGAACTAATGTTAACGTTATTAATCCTGCGGCCACTCTTTATTTAAAAACAGCCAATCAAATCCCCATCAATGGAAAATGAACCCGCCCATACCCATGCTGATTGGTCCTTGTGCAAGACTAGAAAGCGGGGATCTTTGATTAAACACCTGCTATCAGAAGAATAGACAGTCAGAGTGACAAGCTACAGGAGACGGCCACAAACGATAGTACGAGTGATGAAGAGGACGAAACGGAACATTTCATTGCCCCGGAATAAAAATGTGTTTGTACTTTTACTTTTTAGTACTTAAGTACATTTAACAGTAGACACTTTTTTTTTTTACTTTTACTCAACTGTGTTTTTAGACAGATACTCTGACTTTTACTTGAGTACAATTTTGAGACGGTACCCATACTTTCACTTAAGTATAATTTCTGGGTACTTTTTTACACCCCTGATATTTACCACGTCTAAACATCATCTGTTTCATATAAGCTCGTGATCCACTGTAGATTAACAGAAGAACCGAGCGTTTGACCGTTAGCCTCTATCCGCGGCGGCAGTATCAGTAATGGTGTCTCTCTGGTCTCGTACCTGTTTATACTTCTTGTAACAACGTTGAATGACAGCGGCGGCTACTTCCTGTTGCTCTCTGAGCGGGCGCCCCTGTGGAGGAAAGTAGAGCGGGTAGAGGTCAGAGGTCACCGTAAGAGGGGCTGCCCTGTACGGCCACACAAGGGGCACCAGCAGCGTGGGGCTCTATCAGGTGTCAATCTGGGGCCCTGATTGCACCGGCCCTGGAGAACGAGGCCTCCACCCCGCTGGCCCCGTGATGACGGTTCACACTCCCGTCAACCGGGTTGGGGGAGGGGGAGGGGGGAGGGGGGGGACCGGGGCACGAGGAGGTGGACTGCTGCTGAGAGATTCTGTTGCCGGGGGGGGGGGGGGGGGGCAGAGAGAGAGAGAGAGAGAGAGAGAGAGAGGCAGGGAGAGTGGTCTGCCTCAGCCCGGCACCCCACAGATGTGACTGTGAACGGCAGCGAACAGTTTGAGAGATGTTGGTAAAGTCATTAAAGCGAGCCACAGGGGGGGGGGGGGGGCAAGGTGAGGTGGCGTAGCGGCCGTGAGGGGCTGCGTGTGTAGAGCTAGTTTAGGACAGGCAGCAGCGTGATCCAGACACTTTACTTACTGAGAGGAAGAGAGAGAGAGAAGGAGAGAGAGAGAGAGAGAGAGAGGCAGGAGAAAGAGAGGATGTACTTAATCGGGTTTTTATCAGAGCGGGGTATACAGTGGGGCAGTGCAGTCGTTCCTCAAAGCAAGGCCATGCTTTGCTCAAGCCACCTCTCCTCATGCTGAAACCACAGGGGGTCCGAGATATTGTTTTGATATTGTTTTGTTTTGGGATGCGTGAATGTGAAGAGAGAAACAGATGTAGAGATGGGGAAATAATATGAACCATGAACATAAAAAAATGTTGTGTAATTGCGGCAAAACCCTGATTATCACTTAAATTACAAAACAACCGACGCTTTATACGACCAAAAGAAAAAAAAAACATTTTCACCACAACCACGTTACAACAATCATAAAGACAAACAGATACCAGTACATCTAGCTTATCTAATAGTTTGCAATCCTCTTGGCTTGGGGCAGCCCGGTCATGGGGCAGCCCGTCATGGGGCAGCCTGTCATGGGGCAGCCCGTCATGGGGCAACCCGTCATGGGGCAGCCCGTCATGGGGCAGCCCGTCATGGGGCAGCCTGTCATGGGGCAGCCTGTCATGGGGCAGCCCGTCATGGGGCAGCCCGTCATGGGGCAGCCTGTCATGGGGCAGCCTGTCATGGGGCAGCCTGTCATGGGGCAGCCCGTCATGGGGCAGCCTGTCATGGGGCAGCCCGTCATGGGGCAGCCCGTCATGGGGCAGCCCGTCATGGGGCAGCCCGTCATGGGGCAGCCCGTCGTGGGGCAGCGTGTGGTATACCTGAGCCCCTGGGTCCTGTACCTTGTACTTGCGGAAGGCGGTCTGGACCAGGCGGGCGGCCTCGTAGAGCTCCCTCTGCTCGGGGTCGGACAGGGTCAGCTGGGCCAGGTCCCGCTCCACCTTGCTGTTGGAGGCGTTGATGAACTCGCTCCAGTCGGCGGGCGAGGGCAGGGTGGGCCTGGTCTCCACGGGCCCCCCCTCCCTCAGCGGGGACCCCCCGGGACTGAGGCCGGGGTGGTTGGAGGACGGGGCCAGGGGCTCGCTGTACAAGGATCTGAGGGAGGGGAGGGGGACGGGGAGAGGAATCACTTGTTACTTGCTGCTGTTTTTTTTGTTTTGTTTTTAAATAACCCTGTTCACTACCACTCTACCAAAGGGTTAACCCTTTCACTGCGACACTACAGAATGATAACCCTTTCACTGCCACACGACAAAGGGTTAACCCTTTCACAACCACACTACAGAAGGTTAACCCTTTCACTACCACACTACAGACGGTTAACCGTCTGTAGTGTGGTAGTGAACGGCTAACCTTCTGTAGTGTGGTAGTGAACGGCTAACCTTCTGTAGTGTGGTTGTGAAAGGGTTTAAATAACATGGCAATTAAGAGACTGAAGTAAAATCTGTAATGACATGAAACAGTGACCTCTAGGCAAAAGAGCCCTGCTTGGTATTGCACTTTGATTACATTTTCTGCTTTGATCTGGTTGGAGTTGAATGGGGAGGGGTTTGCTATTGCTGGCCACACCTCAGCCAGAGCTCTGGAGAGATCCACAGTATAATAATACTGTAAGTTACTATATAGCTATACTATGGTTTACATATTCTATATTCTATAAATAGCTATAATATAATACATAATAGCTACCTCACACAAAAATGTCATAGCCTCATAAAGTCTATTGTCTATGGAGCGGATTTGACATCCCAGTTGGGAGGGTAGGTTTCTAGCTTTAGGAGGGAGTGGTGCATGTTTACAGATACTGTCCTGGGGCACAGGATGAAGAGTTCTTAAAATGGACGCCATTCCCCTTTAGACCACATTTAGAGGGTAATTCTGGTATTTTTTAAAACTGGACCCTATATTTCCCTCGTTTTGGGGTCTAAATTGACAAATAGGGACACATCTTTTGGAATGGGTCCAGTATTGAGTGAGATCACTTTAGCCAGCAGCCGAAAAACTGCAATATAATAATTGGGGGCATTTGTGGACGTGAAGTTATGTCTCGTTACTGCCACTGACTGGTGCACTCAGACTGAGAAGTGTCCGAATAGTCTTCTGTTTCTATTTCTTCTCCCATCTCCCCAATTTAGATTAGATTAGATTAGAATGTATTGTCATCATACAGCACAAGTACTAGTACAATGAAAAAGAAGTTTGGCATCCAACCAGAGTGCAAATGTAACAGTAAAGTGCAATAGTAATATACAATGTACAGGTGGTTAAACTGGGTATAACATATAAATCAGTACTACTTTTTTGCGCGGTGATTGATTGATTGATTGAACATTGTATTAACAGATTGCAGAATGGGTACAATACAGTACGGCTCAATACACACAATTGTTAAGGGGATGCAGACCAGAGAAAGACGTTCGTCTTGTTTACATCAGGGTCCCCCATTTTCAATTCATAATGAATTGTAAGTAAGGGTGCAATTAGCACCACAGTGTTTGCTCTGTACCCTTATTCCAATGTGGATTCGTCCAGACATGGCAAATACAATCTCTGACTCTGACTCTGACTGTGTAAATCTTTTATGTCTTTTTATCGGTTTTGTTTTTCCTGTCCTTTCACGTTTTTAATTACTTTTCTTTTATCATGCTGCTATCTTTGCACTTCACTGATGATTTTATTATGTGAAGCACTTTGTGACCCTGGTCTGTGAAAGGTGCTATATAAATAAACATTACTTACTTACTTACTTACTTACTTCTTCAATCAACACATGACATGGCTCAGTAACAGTGTTGTGTTGGGGGGGCGCCCCTCACCTCAGGTGTATGATGCTCAGTAACAGTGTCGTGTTGGGGGGGCGCCCCTCACATCAGGTGTATGATGCTGGGCAGACGCCCCTCACCTCAGGTGTATGATGCTGGGCAGACGCCCCTCACCTCAGGTGTATGATGCTGGGCAGACGCCCCTCACCTCAGGTGTATGATGCTGGGCAGACGCCCCTCACCTCAGGTGTATGATGCTCAGTAACAGTGTTGTGTTGGGGGGGCGCCCCTCACCTCAGGTGTATGATGCTGGGCAGTAACAGTGTTGTGTTGGGCAGACGCCCCTCACCTCAGGTGTATGATGCTCAGTAACAGTGTTGTGTTGGGGGGGCGCCCCTCACCTCAGGTGTATGATGCTGGGCAGTAACAGTGTTGTGTTGGGCAGACGCCCCTCACCTCAGGTGTATGATGCTCAGTAACAGTGTTGTGTTGGGGGGGCGCCCCTCACCTCAGGTGTATGATGCTGGGCAGTAACAGTGTTGTGTTGGGCAGACGCCCCTCACCTCAGGTGTATGATGCTGGGCAGCTGCTCCACGTCTCCCAGGTAGTTGGCCAGCCAGCTCATGGTGCTGCTGACCCCGGTGGTGTCCAGGGGTAGTGCGTCCGCGGCCGCGAAGTTCTCCCTCTTGATCCTCTCCGGCGTGGCCTCGATGATGTGCTCCGCCAGGGTCATCATGTTGGCCTGCGTGGGGGGGGCCAGGAGGAGGAGGGGGGGGGGGAGACAGGAGGAGGAGGAGGAGAGAGAGAGGAGGAGAGAGAGAGAGAGAGACAGGAGGAGGAGGAGGAGGAGAGAGAGAGACAGGAGGAGGAAGAGGGGGGGGGGGACAGGAGGAGGAGGAGGAGAGAGAGAGACAGGAGGAGAGAGAGACGGGAGGAGGAGGAGAGAGAGACGGGAGGAGGAGAGAGAGAGAGACAGGAGGAGGGGGAGAGAGAGAGACAGGAGGAGGAGAGAGACGGGAGGAGGAGGAGGAGGAGAGAGAGACAGGAGGAGGAGGAGGAGAGAGAGAGAGACGGGAGGAGGAGAGAGAGACGGGAGGAGAGGAGGAGAGAGACAGAAGGAGAGAGAGACAGGAGGAGAGAGAGACAGGAGGAGAGAGAGACAGGAGGAGAGAAAGGAGGCGAGAGACAGAAGGAGAGAGAGACAGGAGGAGAGAGAGACAGGAGGAGAGGAGGCGAGAGACAGAAGGAGAGAGAGACAGGAGGAGAGAGAGACAGGAGGAGAGAGAGACAGGAGGAGAGAGAGGAGGCGAGAGACAGAAGGAGAGAGACAGGAGGATATAGAGACAGGAGGAGAGAGAGAGACAGGGGGAGACAGACAGGAGGAGAGAGACAGACAGGAGGAGAGAGAGAGAGACAGGAGGAGGGAGACAGACAGGAGAGAGAGACAGGAGGAGAGAGAGAGAGGAGGAGAGAGACAGAAGGAGAGAGAGAGACAGGAGGAGAGAGACAAGAGGAGAGAGACAGACAGGAGGAGAGAGAGACAGGAGGAGAGAGAGAGACAGGAGGAGAGAGAGAGACAGGAGAGAGACAGGAGGAGAGAGAGAGACAGGAGAGAGAGAGACAGGAGGAGAGAGATGGGAGGAGAGAGAGAGACAGGAGGAGAGACAGGAGGAGAGAGATGGGAGGAGAGAGAGAGAGAGACAGGAGGAGAGAGACAGGAGGAGAGAGAGACAGGAGAGAGAGACAGGAGGAGAGAGAGACAGGAGAGAGAGATGGGAGGAGAGAGAGAGAGACAGGAGGAGAGAGACAGGAGGAGAGAGAGACAGGATAGAGAGACAGGAGGAGAGAGAGACAGGAGAGAGAGACAGGAGGAGACAGACAGGAGGAGAGAGAGACAGGAGAGAGAGACAGGAGTCAAGTCAAGTCAAATGTATTTATAAAGCATGTTTCATACACAGAGGCAATCCAAAGTGCTGTATACAAAGAACTATACAAAAAGGCACAGTATAAAAAATAATGATTCAATGGAATAAAAAGAACATACATAAAAGGAACACAGAAGCAGGGTACAGTATAAAAGCGGTACATTCTCACAAATAGACTTTCAGTGCATTACATAAAACCAACAAAAGAAAAGAAAAAAAGTACAGTAAAGTGCAAAAAAAGAGTGCAGTGGTTTAGCAGCAGCAGTTTTAAAAACAGAAACAAACATATGTTTTTTTTTAGCCTATTCTTAAAAACAGGCAGAGTTGGGGCAGATCAGTTTATCCCAGCTGTGTGAGGCATAGTAGCAGCATGTTCTGGTCCTATGAACAGTTAGCAGACCAGTCCCTAAGGACTCTAGAGGGTTCATGGTGTAGAAGCAACTCAGAGATCTATTCAGGAGCTGAGCAGGCTGTTGTATCAATGTTTCCCGGCTCAATCACAATCACCAAGCATATTATTTACACATCTGCGTGGTTTAGTGACTGGCTTCTCGGCAGGGGTGTAAAAAGTACCCAGAAATTATACTCAAGTGAAAGTATGGGTACCGTCTCAAAATCGTGCTCAAGTAAAAAAGTCAGAGTATCTGGCTAAAAACACACTTGAGTAAAAGTAAAAAAGTTTCCACTTTTAAATGTACTTAAATACTAAAAAGTAAAAGTAAAAACTTTTTTTCTGACCGTCTATTCTTCTGATAGCAGGTGTTTAATTAAAGATCCCCGCTTTCTAGTCTTGCACAAGGACCAATCAGCATGGGTATGGGCGGGTTCATTTCCCATTGATGGGGATTTGATTGGCTGTTTTTAAATAAAGCGCGGCCGCAGGATTAATAACGTTAACGTTAGTTCGGCCAGAGAAACAAATGTACTCATTACAATTGTTGGACCTGCGAGATTTGTACTTTGTACGTCTGCATTTTAAATGTAAGGAGTAAACAGTATGTATTTTTTTCTCTGAAATGTAATGGAGTAAAAGTACAAGTATACAAACCTAATAATACTCGAATAAAGTACAAATCCCCCAAAACAGTACTTAATTAAGTATTGTAACGAAGTAGCCTACAATTATCCAAGTACTTTACACCCCTGCTTCTCGGTGGATTGTAAGCATAGTGGTCTGATGAAGGATGAATCGGTACAATTGCTTATTTTATTCTTTTCGACGTTTGGCCCAATAATATAAGTGAGAGATGTAACTAATCTCTTTAGAAACGGCAAAGTCACCTCCCCGTAGTCCCGGACCCAGACTGATATTTACCCACACAATATCAGTGCGCTACCACTATTCACTCCTCCCTCCCCTTCAAACGTTCTCCCCTGATGCACCTATCAGCACGACAACTCAAATCAATTGCCGAATGAATTACTGTACACACTTTTTTATTATTATTTTTTTTGTCTTGTTATTATTTTTATTTTTTCTATAATTTTTTTTATTATTACCATTATTATAATCTCTTTCTGAAACTGTTTGTTTGTTTGTTTGTTTGTCTGCCTGTCACTTTGTTTTATGTCTGTTGTCCTTTGTATTCCTGTTTTGTGTTTCTAATGGAAAACTCTCAAGCACATATCATTTGTAAATGTTGGTTACACTGAAAAAACTCAATAAACAGATATATATATATATATATAAAAAAGAAATGTCTAAGCCTCTCTTGAATCATACTGAAGAAGAGAATAATGAAGGTGATAGCCAAGGTGTTTGTTGTGGGATATAGCGTTCTAATCCACCACTTCACTCCTCGGTGGAGAGACTGAGATGGATGGACGGTCCAATCCTTTGGCCACCAGACTGGATCAATGGACAGAGTTTATTATGTACTGATGGAGGTCGACAAGAGTGCCAGGTAGGCCCTGGTATGTGTGTGTGTATGTGTGTGTGTGTGTGTGTGTGTGTGTGTGTGTGTGTGTGTGTGTGTGTGCGCGCGCGCGCGTGTGTGCGTACGTGTGTATGTGTGTGTGTGTGTGTGTGTGTGTGTGTGTGCGTGCGTGCATGCGTGCATGCGCGCGCGTGTGTGTGTGTGTGTGTCCTCCTCTATGCTGATGACATACATCAGAAACCCAGTGGCATGACACTGTGGCGCTGCCAGTGATCAATTCCAATCTGAATCTCATATACCAATGTTTGCTTCACTGGTGACAATCTGGAGATCAATACACACAATGCAACTTCTACAAGTGGTGCCGTTTTTAAAGAGAAAATCCACCCTAAAAACAGAGCCTACAGTCATTGTACTATTCCATAAGTATAAGTCATTGGGCCTCGTGCGACAACATTCTCTTAACCCTTTCACTACGGTTATCCGTCTGTAGTGTGGTAGTGAAAGGGTTAACCGTCTGTAGTGTGGTAATGAAAGGTTAACCATCTGTAGTGTGGTAGTGAAAGGTTAACCGTCTGTAGTGTGGCAGTGAAAGGTTAACCTTCTGTAGTGTGGAAGTTCTATGAATACTAGTGACACTCAGCGTCATCTGCACTAACCTCACTTTGTGCATATGCACTGAATAAAAATCCACAATGTACCTTTACATACCAACATTCGTCTGGCCACACCCCCATCCGCTACCTTCATAAGCAGGTGTGTGGCCACACACTCGCCTCCTTCCCAATCTTTCACCACAAGGCGAGATCAAAGGCTGCAGTGGCGTCCAGACGCTGAGCGTCACTAGTATTCATAGAACTTGGTTATATTCATAACCTTACGTTCTATATCATACTAGCTTCCGCTCAGCGTCATCTGTACTACGGGAGCTGAGCGGGAGCTTGAAGCTCGACAAATGTACCCCACTGAGGCCCCCCACAACCATCAGAACCGGGGAGGACCGAGCCCCCCTGACCCTCCTTAATGGAGGATACCCCCCCTATTGGAGGACGGGAGGGAGACGGATCCGACCGTGAGAAGAGAAACTCGAGCAACTCAACGCACAGGGTGAGCAGACCGTGGCTTGACCTCACGACTACCCACACGCACAACCCGCATGCCACCAGGGAACGAACGGAAGGAACAAACCTCGTTACCGCCCCCAAAAACATGTGGTCGAGAGCAAACTCAACCCCGTGGCAAGGCCGTAGCAGCGGAGCGCGAAGGAAGACCCAGACCCACTGAAGGGACTGGATCCCCCGGAAAAAGGGGGCCCGGAGAGGTCAATGACGCCACAGCATCAAGACCTCACCAGGCGGTCACTTAGTGACACCGCCCCCCACATCGCCAGCGTATTCGGACAGGGCCCCTCCAAGAGCGGGCCCTTCCCCCCACTAGTACGCCGCCTGGCACACTGACCCTGGCAAACTCAGGCAGTCAGCATGGCCGTAACTCGAAGCTACACTACAGCGGAAGCAGGCAGCGCACCGGGGAGACGACCCCAGAGGGGGTCGAACCCTCAAACCAGGCAGCAGGCGTTTGACCCGAGCCTGGAGCACTGCGGACGAGACAGGCGCCAAAGGGGTCAACTGAAAACAGCACCCCGGCGGAAGGGGCGTAGGCTGGCATTGTTGCGCACCATGACAAAGCCTCCACCAAAAAAACCCGACCCAGAGGGGCCAAGGCAGAGAAGGCTGACACGATTGGCAGACGTCATGAACGTGCAGGGGCACACTCAACCGGGTAACCCGGGAGTTGACTCTGCTCCAACACACCAGGGAATCAACCACCCTCTTGGTACCACATGCGGTGGTTGTTCCTATAACCCCTCAAGAAAAAACTCCAAAACACACCTGCGGGTATACACTGGCTATACCGCAGTACAAGTGTTCCAGTTTTCCAAAAGGGGTTATTCCAGGCCTACGGGTCGACGAAACACAACTTCGGACCGGGCCCGGTGGCTCGGGAAGCACACAGGGATGCCAGAGGAGGTCCATAAGACCACCCCAACAGCCCCCTCTTCGCCATGCGTAAGAGAGGAGTGAAAAGAATGGAAAACCAGCCCCTTTATGATAACGCAGGGTACAACCTGTACCCCACAAAGGGTCTTCATAACGCCCAACCCTGTGACACCCGGGCCGACCCGGCATTTTTTCCCCTGAAAAAAGCACAAGTCCCTCAGGGTACCAGAACAGCAGATCTGCGTCCCCGGCGGACAACGGGTTAACTGACCTGGACCAGCGTGACCAGAACCAGTCCCGTGCCCTAATCACGCCGACATCCCCACTCCAAGAGAGGGGGTAGGTACGCGTGTCGATCTAAAACATGAAAAGAGGGCGCCACCCAGACGGTCCCATTCGTACCGCGCTCAGTGGCCCACCCCAAGGGCGTGAGACCCCTCTACCTATGTTTTGATCCATTCCGTTAACATCCCCCAGACATGAACGAGAATTCGTCGAGACCTAGTAACAGGCGCTCGGAAGAGAAAACCTCCATCCCAGTTGCCCTATAAAAACGCAGTTTTAATAATGAGCAACCAAGGCGTACCAGCCTCATGCGTGATTCTTATCAGAAACACTACGGGCCAGCACTATGTACGCGTCGAGACCCAAACACATCAATGGATAGTCTAACCAGACACCAGACATTGGTCCTTCAAGTCGCCTGGGAGAACGACAAGGAGTTGTCGTGCTTCATATTCTTTCCTCTTTTTATTAAAAAGAAAGAAACACCGACTGACATGAATCCCACGTGACGCGGCTGAGGGTAATTTTTTTTTTCATTCTTACATCCCGCCACCATCACCACAGAGAGGAGACGGGAATCCTCAGAGAGACTTCCCACGTGAGCCATGAATTGAAAAGTCACGGTAACATTGAGCCATGTGACCAACAGACTCAAGTTACACATATATTGAGCGTAGCAAAACACTAAGTTCCTACGCTCTGCCCCGACAACTTGACAATGACAGACCCTACATACGGGTCTGAAAAAACTCACGGAAGCCGTCGTCCAATAGGACCGAATGAAAAGAGAGTAAAAAAAAAACCCAACCAATCAGAAGAGGGAAGGAGGGGTTTATCCGGTACCCCCTCGCAAGCCCAACCCTTGAATACGACAACAACAATAGCCATATGATACCTTAAGTAGCCAGTATACTAATGAACAGCGCAAAGCTAATTCAATGCGCGCTAGCCACAGACAAGTCTGTGAACAGGGTTTATAACAAGGCCAAAGTTATATATGTGTGAACCCGACACCCGTGTTTATGTTGCAAGACACAGAAAATCTGATAGAGAGAGAGAGCGGCCTGAACCGTGGTACCTTTACACACACGAGCATTACTGCAGACCAACACAACAGTGTTGCGGCTCAATATCACTGTTTAAGCAACAGAGCACACAACTAACCTCTACCTTTATGTGAAGACCTAACCTTCAGGTCGAGGCAGAAAAAACCTTTTCCAATCGAGTGTAAGGTGCAGGCCTTGCTTAAGCTCTAACATGAAATGTAGCGACCAACAAGACTTAAAAGTCTAGCCCTTCTATCAAACCCACACTAGCGAAAGGTTCACACATCGTATCCCCATCATATGTAGTGAATAAACACACAGTTTGTAACAAAAAATAGTCCCTCCCAGGAGGGACCTTTTATTTCTTTAACAAAATCATATGTTGGGCCGGGAAGGGAACAGGGGGGACCACAGAGGGAAAAATGTCACTTTTAGCAACGCCTGCCACGAGCGGCTCAGGACTTGCCACCCCGGGGAGCCCCGGAGGGATGGTAAAGGATAGGAGGCTGGTCACGACGATCCCTACCGTCACCTCCGAGCGTAGATGGGCCGGCTGCAGTGGCGGAGGCGCCCTCTTTCCTCCTGGCCTTCTTTGCCGAAGGTCCAGCAGTGGCGGTGGTAGCAGCGGCGGCTACGGCGGCGGAACCCCGACGACGAGCCTTCCGTCTGACTCCACCGGCGACATCGGGCGGGGGGAAATGAGGCTGGAGCACGGAACGCTCCTCCTGCATCTCCCTGCAGGTAGAGGTCATCATCTGCAACGCCGACCCGAAGAGCCCCGCATCGGAGTGGGGTGCCGTCAGAAGTGGAGTCCTCTTCCTCTCCGGCACACGCGCCTGCTCCAGCCAAAGGTGGCGCTGGGCTAGAGTGGCCAGGGCGCATACTTTCCCAGCGGCGACGGCCTGCAGCTGGATCAGATGCAGGATGGCTCCTGCCGCCTGGGCGAGCTGATCATGTTGCAAATCGGTCAGCTCCGTACCGCCCGTCAGTATCCCGGACATGAATCTCGCCAGCTGCGCGATGTTAGAAGTGGCAGCCAGAGATTGAGTCGCGGAGATAAATGACTGGTCACTCCAGTAAGCCAACCGCCTCGCCGATTTCCCTTGGGGAACCGGCTTCCGTAACGGCTCCCACACCACCTCAGGACAAAGGAGAGCTGCCATCGGCCTATCAATCCGAGGCACCCCCTCCTTCATACCGTCTACCAAACCCACCACCCTTGTGACTGGCACGTAGGCGGGGGTGAGGCCCATGATGTGGGAGACCACCTGTCCCTGATGGACGTAGGCCTCCATCGAGGGGAAAAATGGACAGACAACGCCCATCTCTCTCACAGGACGGCGTTGCCATAGATGACCTATGAGATCATCAGGAACAGGAACAGGCAGTGGCTGCGGCAGCGGCACGCCGTTTGCGACTGCCGCCGCCGCCATGAGCTCGGGGAACAAAGCATGCAGTTCCCCCTGCATACTTTCCCCCACCGAGCTCGCGTCCCTCACATGCAGCAGACTACTGGTTACAGAGCCACATTCTGATGTGGCTGATAGCAGGGCATCCCGCCGCCGAGTCGGAGGTTCTAACCCAACATCCGCGTACGAGGGACCCCAAGGAGACCTATCACCCCCCTCCAGTGTTACCTGGACGGGCGGCGGACATGTCTCCACCGGGGCGTCAAATAAGAACCCGTCTGCTTCTACCATGTAGTCCTCTGTTTCCATTGACCATGGAGAATCAGACGCATCCTAATCCGGCTCCAGCAACTCACCAAAACCAGGCCGTTCGCGTCTACAAGCCACCATCTTACGACGGGAGCGAGCCGACGCAAAAAGTTTGCGTCTCAAATCCTCCGCCACCAGAGGAGCCGGCCGCCCAACAGCGGACGACTCTCCGGTGGCAAAGGAACCAGAGCCGGAACCAGGCCATCGCACAGGAGACGTCGCCGGTGCACCAGCTCCTTGGAGAGGCAAACTACCTATCGGACGCCTACCGGGCGCGGCTGCCGACCACGAAAGTGGCCTCAACCCCGCTCCAAGACGCACGACAGAGGAGGCAATGGAGAACCGCTGGTGAAGGGTAACGTTGCTAGCGCGACCCTCCGAGGTAAACATTATGACTTAGCTTTTTTCTTTTTAAAGTTATGAGAGAAAGAAAAAAGCAAGAAAAAATGTAAACACGTAACTCAACTTTCTTCAGCTTAAAACAACCTCGTCAAGTGATGTATATAACAGGCACTTCCTTGTGGTGAAAGTGAAGAAGGAGGCGAGTGTGTGGCCACACACCTGCTTATGAAGGTAGCGGATGGGGGTGTGGCCAGACGAATGTTGGTATGTAAAGGTACATCGTGGATTTTTATTCAGTGCATATGCACAAAGTGAGGTTAGTGCAGATGACGCTGAGCAGAAGCTAGTATGATATAGAACCTTCTGTAGTGTGGTAGTGAAAGGGTTAACCATCTGTAGTGTGGTAGTGAAAGGTTAACCTTCTGTAGTGTGGTAGTGAAAGGTTAACCGTCTGTAGTGTGGTAGTGAAAGGTTAACCTTCTGTAGTGTGGTAGTGAAACGTTAACCTTCTGTAGTGTGGTAGTGAAAGGGTTAACCTTTTGTAGTGTGGTAGTGAAAGGTTAACCTTCTGTAGTGTGGTAGTGAAAGGTTAACCGTCTATAGTGTGGTAGTGAAAGGTTAACCTTCTGTAGTGTGGTAGTGAAAGGGTTAAAATCTTCTGTAGTGTGGTAGTGAAAGGTTAACCTTCTGTAGTGTGGTAGTGAAAGGGTTAACCTTCTGTAGTGTGGTAGTGAAAGGGTTAACCTTCTGTAGTGTGGTTGTGAAAGGGTTAACCTTCTGTAGCGTGGTTGTGAAAGGGTTAACCTTCTCTAGTGTGGTTGTGAAAGGGTTAACCATTTGTTGTGTGGCAGTGAAAGGGTTAACCTTCTGTATTGTCGCAGTGAAAGGGTTAACCTTCTGTAGTGTGGTAGTGAAAGGGTTAACCTTCTGTAGTGTGGTCGTGAAAGGGTTAACCTTCTGTAGCGTGGTTGTGAAAGGGTTAACCTTCTCTAGTGTGGTTGTGAAAGGGTTAACCCTTTGGTAGTGTGGTAGTGAAAGGGTCGCCGCGGGGCGTGGCTAGACGCAAGTTGGTTGCCTTTAATATTCACGCCGCCAGGACCCCCGAAAACCAGAGTATAGTCGGGTTTTCATTGTTGTTTCTTTTATTCGATATTTCCATTCATATCGGCAGCCTGTGTTATCACTGGGGATGGGTCTGAGATCTCAAAAGTCCAATACCGCCGCCTAACGCCTTGCGGCCGCTATTGCACTCCATTTGAAACGATGTGGCTTGGTGTCTGGGCCGAGCTGCGGCCTGCGGGCGGGGTCTAACTACTCGGTCAAGCCAAACGCTTATAACGCATGCATCGACGAGGGTCGGGTACTTGGAATGGTGATCAGATAATTGGAATATTCTTTTCGGGACAGATCCTGGTCAAGGTAAGGACTATATGGTATCAATATTGCATTGATCCAAAAATTCCTTCATGCTGATCGGGGCCTGTGTGTGCGTGTGTGTGGCGTGTGTGTCCCCCCCCCCCCCCCCCCCCCTCATGCATCCATGATGAAACATAATACCGATAATCTAAATTTGATTTGAGAACAGTAGCTAGTCCAGGGAAGAAACGATAACGCGTTTACTAGAATACACGTTGCCGGCCATTACGAAGCATTTTGGAAATGACACCAGACCACCCTGAAACTACACTCATATTCACAACGGTATAAAACGGAAATGTATGGATGGAAAAATTATCTGTTTTTTGCATCTTGACCGGAAGAAACTCAATGACAATCGACTATATTATTAGATCCATATCTATAATATATAATATAGCTTTAGGCCTGCAAACACAGCCACGTATCCCCATGTTAAAAGGCGCTGGCCTTTCAACAGTAACAGTAAACAGCGCCATCTGGCGCTGAAAGTGTTAATAGGCATCTTTGTTTACGGTTTGATTATCACTGATACAAAGTAAAATAGAATAAAATAATGCAATAGTGCATTGCAATGAAATAGTTATCATCGTATTTTTTCGGGAGGCCGGTAAGGAGTGCATTACAGTAGTCGAGTCGGCTTGAGATAAAGGCATGGATCTGGTTTTCAGCATCCTTTTGATTTATAAATGGCCGTACTTTATCTATGTTTCTAAGGTGGAAGAATTATGTTTTTGTCAACTTGTTGATTGTGATTTAAAGCTTAGGTCTGAGTCTACCATAACACCAATACTTAACTCACTCAAATACAGTTAGCAGCTGGATAGACTACAGATGTAAATTAGCTTCTGCTAAATCTGGTGGAAACATATTTTCATGTAACAATGATTAATTGTCCAAAAAAAAAAAACCCTAACCCAGACTCATACCCCCCCCCGGCACACCGCTAAACGCCTCGGCCAGTCCTTCGTACCAGCGGCCATCAGGCTCCACAACAGTGGGTAGGGACCGCTGCCAGCAGCCAGAGAACTACTAAGATGTCTGATCACTGAGTGTGTCTGACTCTTACCACCTAACCTGCACAGACTACAACGTATAACGTATGACGTATATCGTGCCAGTTAGGTTAGTTATACTGCAACTGTGTATACTGTTTACTTTACTTACTCATAGTATATATTCAGAATGTCCTCATATCCCAGTAAAGTCACCATGGGTGCTGTCATAGTGTCCTCATATCCCAGTAACGTCACCATGGGTGCTGTCATAGTGTCCTCATATCCCAGTAAAGTCACCATGGTTACTGTCATAGTGTCCTCATATCCAAGTAAAGTCACCATGGTTACTGTCATAGTGTCCTCATATCCAAGTAAAATCACCATGGTTACTGTCATGGTGTCCTCATATCCTAAAATCACCATGGTTACTGTCATAGTGTCCTCATATCCAAGTAAAGTCACCATGGTTACTGTCATAGTATCCTCATATCCTAAAATCACCATGGTTACTGTCATGGTGTCCTCATATCCAAGTAAAGTCACCATGGTTACTGTCATAGTATCCTCATATCCTAAAATCACCATGGTTACTGTCATAGTGTCCTCATATCCTAAAATCACCATGGTTACTGTCATAGTGTCCTCATATCCTAAAATCACCATGGTTACTGTCATGGTGTCCTCATATCCCAGTAAAGTCACCATGGTTACTGTCATAGTGTCCTCATATCCTAAAATCACCATGGTTACTGTCAGTGTCCTCATATCCCAGTATAGTCACCATGGTTACTGTCATAGTGTCCTCATATCACAGTAAAATCACCATGGTTACTGTCATAGTGTCCTCATATCCCAGTAAGATCACCATGGTTACTGTCATAGT
>NC_140181.1:102373163-102436762 GCF_963971535.1 Notolepis coatsorum | reverse complement strand
GCCCCGCGGTGAGCGGCATGGGCCACGTGGCCTCCGTCATGTCCGGCCTGGCCCAGAGCGTCTTCATGTCCGAGGTCACCGGCGACCCCGTCTACGGCATGTCTCCCACCGGGGGGCCCAACGCTCACCTGATGGGCGCCGACGCCGCCTCCCAGGCCATGGCGCTGTCCGACGGCCACAAGTTTGCCTTCCCCGGCGGCGGCGGCGGAGTGAGGGACGGTTCTGCCGGGGGGGCGGGGGGTGGGGGGGACAACGGCCTGTCCATGCTGACCGCGGCCGGCGTGTCCGAAGAGCTGGTGCTCTCCAGCAGCCTGGACTCCGGAGCCCTCAAGATCCCGGAGACCAACATGAACTTTGACCCCGACTGCTTCCTGAACAACCCCAAGCAGGGCCAGACCTACGGCGGCAGTGCCATGAAGATCGAGGGACACTCTTCCTCGTCCTGCAACGGCGGCGGCATGCAGCGCTCCCCCCCCTCCATGTCCGACAGCCACGCCTACAGCTTCAGCGCCGCGCTGGTGAAGAACATCAAGGTGGAGGACACGTCCTTCGAGCAGCAGCTGGCCACGGAGAGCGCCTACCAGGTGGGGGCGGGGGGCCAGGGGAACTGTGGCGGCGTGGGGGGAGGAGGGTCCGTGTCGTCCGGGGGGGCCGGTACCCTGACCCCGGCGGGCTCGCTGATGCCCTCCGGTGGCGGCCTGAGCCCCAGCACCACCCTGGAGCAAATGGACTTCAGTGCCATCGACGCCAAGCAGGACTACACCTCCTCCGTGGGCTACGGCCAGGCCATGTCGTCCAGCCCGCTGCACATGGCCCACCAGCCGTCGCCCAGCTTCTTCCTCCAGCAGGACACCTCTCAGGGGGGCGGCCAGGCGCAGCAGGGGGGCAGAGGAGGAGCCGGCATGAGCCAGAAGACCCACGTGGTGATGATGGAGCAGCACAACGCCCACGACTCCGGAGGCTACATGGGCCTGCAGGTGGTGAAGACGGACTCTCCCGGCGGCGGCAGCAACGGCCACCTCCACCACCACCACCACCAGCAGGCCCACCAGAGCCAGCACAGGCCCACCTGTAACGGAGGCTCGCCCACGGAGGGGCCCGGCGGTGGTGGTCAGGGGCCCGGCTCTCTTCAGCTGCTGCAGTACCAAGGAGGGGGCTTCTCTGGGCTCGGCGGCCCCGAGCACGAGGAGGTGGTGGTGGGTCTGGAGCAGCAGCAGCCGGGGGGCATGGGCTCAGGCCAGAGCGGAGCCACGGAGAACGGCCTAGCGGACGGCCTACTACTCAAGTCTGGGGATCACATGCAGGCCTGTGGAGGGGGCAACAACACCGAGGGTGCAGAGCACTACATGCAGCAGGCGTCGGACACGGGGGCAGGAGGGGGCGGTGGCGGAGGAGGGGGTGGGGATGGAGGCGCCATGCGTAATGGAAACAACAACAACAGTGACAACGGCAACCGCTCCCAGCAGCAGCAGCAGCAGCAGCAACTGCAACCTCTCCTCCAAGGCGCAGGCCTGGTCCAGGGGCTCTACAACGCCGTGGGGGCCCACCACCAGGGCCTCGGGGGGGGCCCCAACAACGGGACGGCGGGGGGAGGGACGGGCATGGAGATCAGCCTGGACCACTTCGACATCTCCTTCGGGAACCAGTTCTCCGACCTCATCAACGACTTCATCTCCGTGGACGGCAGCGCGGCGGCCATGTCGGCAGGCGGGGCCCTGTACGCCCATCAGCTGGTCGCCTCCCAGCACGGCGGTTCGGACGGCCAGAACAACAACGCGGCCGGCGGCGGAGCCCCCCAGCAGGGCCAGGAGGACGGAGGGCCCAGGGGGGGGTCCGGCTACAGTCCCTCGGAGCTCTGCCTTCAGCCCTGCTGCAGCCCGCAGTCCCTGAGCGGAGGCCCCGCGGCGGGGGGAGCCACCGGGGAGGCGGGCTCCCTGTCTTATATGCACGTGGCGGAGGCGGTGTCTGCCGCCGTGGCCCAGGGGGCTCTGGGGATGATGCAGGCCACCGGGAGGCTCTTCATGGTGACCGACTACTCCCCCGAGTGGTCCTACCCCGAGGTGAGCGCTTAATGGATACATGAATGAATGAATGAATGAATGAATGAATGAATGAATGAGTGAATGAATGAATGAATGAGTGAATGAATGAATGAATGAATGAGTGAATGAATGAATGAAGTTTATTTTTCGGTCTTGTTTACAGATAAATCAAACACACCCGTGTGGACTTACAAAAGGGAAAGAAAAAAAATGTATGTATTATTCAAGGCAAGCTCACACACAAAATCCAAAATCAAAAAATATTTTTGCCTATCCTTTTACAAATTCTTAAAAACTAAATATATTTTAATATAAGAAAGAAAAACTTAAAATATGCTGCAAGATATAATTTTTGATGTTTTACTCAAAACTGTACTCCTGAATTATTTTATCCTTTAAGGCTTTTTTAAATCTCCCCTAATAAGTACACAACTTCAACCCGTCACTAAGGCTATTCCATAATTTTACTCCCAAATTTAACTCCCAAAGAATGTACAGTTACAGTAACACACTGCTGCTTTTTAAATCTCAAGGTGTCAAGTCTGAAGGAACTGGTCAAATGTTTGAGATATGTGTTTTGTGTGGCGCGGGGAAACACTCAAAGTGCTTCGCGAGAAAACAACGACAAAAATGCACGGAGAAATACCCCAAATAATGCAAATCGAAAAACCCTAAGAATACATAAAACCTAGAAATAACACCCTCCCCTTTCAACACACACGCACACACGCGCACACACACACACACACACACACACACACACACACACACACACACACACACACACACACACACACACACACTCACATACACACACCCCGTGTGCGAAATATGACACCCAGAAAGGAGGGGGGGGTCTCAGGAAAAGACAGTCACTTGCAACAACTGTCAGTAGGAAGTATTTTAAATGTTCAATATTTATTATTCAAATTGCAAAAAGGAGCTTGTGCTGCTGCTGCTGCTCAGTTCAGTTATTATGATAAAACACAAACAGTTGCTGCTCAGTTCAGTTATTATGATAAAACACAAACAGTTGCTGCTCAGTTCAGTTATTATGATAAAACACAAACAGTTGCTGCTCAGTTCAGTTATTATGATAAAACAGCAGCAGTTGTTAACAAGCATCCGAAGGATCTCTGCACCTTTTCAATGGAATGATAAACGTTTGCAAACATACAAGTAGGCTACTGTGCCTATGAGGACAAAGAATAGGAACGCAGACTGGGTCATTAAATTAATCTGCAAGTCATTAACGGGCCAACTTGGTGCGAGAGAGGAGACCTGCTGGAACACCCCATGGTTAGAAAGGATGTAATTCAATGCATTCCGTTATTTTAACAAATGAATAATTTGAATCTAATCTAATAATGATAATTAAACCTCCGCTCTCTGTCCATGGTGCTGAAATGTGTGGCAAACTATCGATGAACAGCGTTTTCACTGCTTATATAAAGTTGCAAAGGAGAAAAAGGGATAGAGAGAGAGGAAGGCTGATTAATAGGTAACGTGCCAGACAGCACAGCAAAATACACCACAAAGAAATGACAACATGTTTTAGGTCTGGGAATCGCCACCTGGTATTTCACACACACACACGCACACACACACATGCACTCGCACACGCACACGCACAGACAAAACTAGGGCTGTTCTCAACTCTCAACTAAAGAAAGTCGTAGTCACCTATAGTATAATAATGTACCTATAGTTTAATGTACCTATTGTATAATAATGTACCTATAGTTTAATGTACCTATAGTATAATAATGTACCTATAGTTTAACTCTTTGAGTGCCACGCCCGAGAATATTCGGGTTTACGCCCCGACCGTTGAGTACCACGCCCGAGAATATTCGGGTTATTTTTTTATTTTTTTTTATTAGCGATCTGAAATCATATTGCATCACGCGAGCCTACCGTTGGAGATCCAGGGACCGCCGGCGCTCAGATCTGAAAAAAGCGCCCCCTATCGTCTCCCAGATGGTAAATCACCCTTTTGGAATGGACTCAATGAAAGTGAATGGGAGAACGGATTTCTGACTCCACATTTTACTTCTCACTGATGCAGCCGGGGTCTACCAGAGTTCATTCTGGAGCCTCTGAGCCGCGCGGATCATGTGTTCTACTGTATACACGGTTGATCAATACATTTATCGATTTTTTCGAATGGCGATCGGAAATTGGAATAAACCATTTGGATACCATCTGACCTCAGGTAAGGAAGCTATGTTATCAGTGTTAGGATAATCAGACTCGTTTTCACGGAGATATAAGCGTTTCCACTATATGTGATATAGCTGTTTTGACTGTAAAAGCCATGAGGAAATAACAGCAGCGATTATCAGTGCACGGCACGAGCGTGCGTGCGCACACATATACTATCGATCATCTAGCGTTTATTTGAAAACTATTCATAAATAAGCCGACAAATGACAACGTTCTGGAATATTCCAGTAAAAGGCGATTATCATAGAATGTGTTGTTTTTCCCCGGAAAACGGGTGATTTTCAAAATGCTATCAAACGGAAATTAAGCGATAAAAATACAATCTGCCTTGCCAATGTTGACTGGAAAATGAGTCTTTGATAAGCGACGGGCAGATTAGACACATAGCCATAATTTAAAACATAGATTAGGCGATATTAACATTAACATTGGGAGTGGATGGTGGCATCAAGGGGGTAAAAAGGAAAACCCGGCGTGGCACTCAAAGTGTTAATGTACCTATAGTATAATAATGTACCTATAGTTTAATGTACCTATAGTTTAATGTACCTATAGTATAATAATGTACCTATAGTATAATAATGTACCTATAGTATAATAATGTACCTATAGTTTAATGTACCTATAGTATAATAATGTACCTATAGTATAATGTACCTATAGTTTAATGTACCTATAGTATAATAATGTACCTATAGTTGAATGTACCTATAGTATAATAATGTACCTATAGTTTAATGTACCTATAGTATAATAATGTACCTATAGTTGAATGTACCTATAGTATAATAATGTACCTATAGTTTAATAATGTACCTATAGTTTAATGTACCTATAGTATAATAATGTACCTATAGTTTAATGTACCTATAGTATAATAATGTACCTATAGTATAATGTACCTATAGTTTAATGTACCTATAGTATAATAATGTACCTATAGTATAATAATGTACCTATAGTATAATAATGTACCTATAGTATAATGTACCTATAGTATAATAATGTACCTATAGTATAATAATGTACCTATAGTATAATAATGTACCTATAGTTTAATGTACCTATAGTATAATAATGCACCTATAGTATAATAATGTACCTATAGTATAATGTACCTATAGGATAATAATGTACCTATAGTATAATAATGTACCTATAGTTTAATGTACCTATAGTATAATAATGTACCTATAGTTTAATAATGTACCTATAGTTTAATGTACCTATAGTATAATAATGTACCTATAGTATAATAATGTACCTATAGTATAATAATGTACCTATAGTTTAATGTACCTATAGTATAATAATGTACCTATAGTTTAATGTACCTATAGTATAATAATGTACCTATAGTTTAATTTACCTATAGTGTAATAATGTACCTATAGTATAATAATGTACCTATAGTTTAATGTACCTATAGTATAATAATGTACCTATAGTATAATAATGTACCTATAGGATAATAATGTGCCTATAGTTTAATAATGTACCTATAGTTTAATGTACCTATAGTATAATAATGTACCTATAGTTTAATGTACCTATAGTATAATAATGTACCTATAGTTTAATGTACCTATAGTATAATAATGTACCTATAGTTTAATGTACCTATAGTATAATAATGTACCTATAGTTTAATGTACCTATAGTTTAATGTACCTATAGTTTAATGTACCTATAGTATAATGTACCTATAGTATAATGTACCTATAGTTTAATGTACCTATAGTATAATGTACCTATAGTATAATGTACCTATAGTATAATAATGTACCTATAGTATAATGTACCTATAGTATAATGTACCTATAGTTTAATGTACCTATAGTATAATGTACCTATAGTATAATGTACCTATAGTATAATGTACCTATAGTTTAATGTACCTATAGTATAATAATGTACCTATAGTATAATGTACCTATAGTTTAATGTACCTATAGTTTAATGTACCTATAGTATAATGTACCTATAGTATAATGTACCTATAGTTTAATGTACCTATAGTATAATGTACCTATAGTATAATGTACCTATAGTTTAATGTACCTATAGTATAATGTACCTATAGTATAATGTACCTATAGTTTAATGTACCTATAGTTTAATGTACCTATAGTTTAATGTACCTATAGTATAATAATAATAATAATAATAATAATAATAATAATAATAATAATAATAATAATAATAATAATAATAATAATAATAATAATAATAATAATAATAATAATAATAATAGATTCAATTTGTACCGCACTTTATATTCGCGAGAATCTCAGAGTGCTACAGGAGCTATAGACAAAAAGTTAAATGAATAAAACAATTAAAATGAATAGAAACAATTAAAATGACTAACAACCAATGAAATGGAAGAACATAAGAGTAAAATAAAATAGAAATAATAATAAAATGAATAAAAGTAAAAAATAAAAGTAAAAGAAAAATTCAGGCAAAAGCCTTGTTAAAAAGAAATGTTTTTAGGCCCCTTTTAAAAGCCTCGACGGATTGTGGTGCTCTCAGGTGGATGGGGAGAGCATTCCATAAGTCTGGGTGCGGCAGAGCAGAAGGCGCGATCGCCCATGGTGTGCAGCTTAGTCCTGGGGGCTTTGAGGAGGTAGGCTGTGCTGGAGCGGAGGGAGCGTGAGGAGGACTGGGGGGTGAGGAGTTCCTTGAGGTAGGCAGGGGCACCACCGTGTACGCACTGGTGAGTGAGGAGGGACACCTTGTACTCAATTCTGTGTTCCACGGGGAGCCAGTGAAGGGATCTGAGGGTGGGGGTGATGTGATCATATTTGCGCACCCTCATCAGGATCCTAGCATAATGTACTTAATGCACCTATAGTATAATGTACCTATAGTATAATGTACCTATAGTATAATGTACCTATAGTATAATGTACCTATAGGGGCTGCGACAGCAAAGGCACGGCCCCCCCTCAGCTTAAGGTTAGCCCTCCGGACTGTCAGGAGCCTCTGATCGGCTGACCTGAGGGACCTGGTGTCGGAATAGGGGGATAGGAGGTCTGAGATGTAGGAGGGGGGGGGTGACCATTAAGGGCTTTAAAAACAAATAGGAGAACCTTAAAATGTATCCAGTAGCGTACTGGAAGCCAATGAAGCGAGGCAAGGACAGGGGTGATGTGGTCTCTCTCTTACGGGTTCCGGTCAACAGTCTGGCAGCGGCGTTTTGTACCAGCTGTAGGCGGGACAGGGAGGACTGGTTAATGCCTATATAGAGGGAGTTGCAGTAATTATAAAGTATAGGTAAATGAATGTACCTATAGTATAATGTACCTATACGCAGGGGTTCTCAAACTTTTTGCGGGATTTAGGATTCTTTTTGGCGACCTCACACTTATTGCGTAATTTCAACGTGGAATTAAGGAATATCAAAATAAAAGCACACGTTGTTTAACTTGATCATGCATATGTATTAGAAAATGTTATTACAGCACTATGTTATCAATACACATTTATAAAAACAAGGCATATTTAGCCCCCATTTCAAACCCTTGAGAAATGCTCTCTTTCAGAGGCTCTGGTGCCACTGAGTCAAGGTGGGGCCTGCGTTTCTGTTCACAAGTATATTCTAGTTTTAAGTTTGGCTCACAGTGCCTCAAAATGATTTTGGTTTTCATTCATGACATTCATTCTAAACAGTAAACTGTCCCCCCCCCCCCCCCCCCCCACACACACACACACACACTCCCCCAAGACTGCACAGTGCAGCTTTAAAGGAACAATCAGCATTATGTATTATGTAAACTGAACAAATATATCAGATGATATTTAAAAATTAAAAGTAATGTAAAATGTAAGAGGCAGAAAGCTATACAGTAACCTGAGGTGGAGTTTCTATTATCCAGATAAGAGTGGTCAAGGGCGTAGGTTTGATTTGAGCTTTGGTAATATGAATAATTGTTTGTTGCATTAATTTATTAATCCTGTTTTTTAAGGTACAAAGAGCATCAGATGATCCTTGTGACTGTTTCTTTCATTAACCCCCTGTACTGATGCAATTTGGCCTACATGTGCACTTGCTGCATACAAATTGATAGCAAATTGGGTCCAAAGAAAAAAAAGAGAAAATATTGCATATAATAGGATAGCTTGCTGTTCTTCATGCAGCTGTCAACCTACACTTTCGCAACAGATAGAAAGCCTCTGTTTTGCAAGACTGTGCTGTTGTGATTTATAATACTAAAACTACAGTTTTCACTCTGCTATTTCCTTGGTAGGGACATCGTCCCTAGCGTCCCTGTATAAAACTACGCCTTATGGAAGCCTATTGGGATGCTAGATCCTAATGTGAAACACTGTGATTTACCTTACCTTGCTACCTCTCTATCTTTTTTATGCTCGCTTATGCCTGTATTTTTTTACTGCTGTGAAGCACTTTGAACTGCAACTTCTGTATGAAAAGTGCTATACAAATAAAGTTATTATTATTATATTATGGAGGCACACACATCCAAAACCAAAGAACTAAATGTGAACAAATCATCAAATTTTTATTTATTTTATTTTACCTTTAATTAACCAGGCAAATCAATTAAGAACAAATTCTTATTTACAACGATGGCCTGGCAAGAGACAACGCCTCTTGAAGGGAGGAAGGGGGGCTGGAGAGGAATTCAGGATTAAACATTTCCGACATACAATATATGTTATTATTACAATATAAATATACATACAACAAGCAATATAGCAAAGAAATAAACAAAGAAATGGATTGCACACTGGACATACAAGATAGAGAAAATAGGAATTGGTTAGTGTGGTATGGGGGGAGGGGTTTCATTGATACCTTTTGAATGAAAACACATTTTATTTGGAAAATAAGAAAATGATGCTTCTTTGTTTGCACCACTTGTTTTTCAAATTAAGTTCAGTCGCACTTTTTTTAACAGACCTTTGACTAAATTATTGTACTTAGCCTATATGACAGCAGTTTTGTTTTCGTTGTCATATTGATGTGCCTTTCTCATGGCTACCCATGTATTTCCATGGAATTATTGGAAGTTTATTTGGAAAGTAATACACATTTTAAAAACCATTCATGCATTACATTGTGTAAATGTAATATATTATTACTCTGTTAAAAGGGTACTACATTTGGTGAAGCGCGCATTATGACTTGTTTAGGACTTGAAACTCAATGGTTAGGACTTTGACTTGTCTTGACTTGTGACTTGACTCGGGACATGCCTGTCTTGACTGATCGATCGCTCCATCTACCATAAAAATAGGCTATTTGTCTGACTGGTTAGCGATATGTTCGTTGTAACAACTGTAACAATGACAATAAAGATCTATTCTATTCTATTCTATATCAATAACAAACTCCGCCATTTTCAGACTTAACTTACCTTGTTTTATATAAAATAATATTAACTACCAAGCGTATATATATATAAAAGAAAACTTTAAGATTCAAGAGGTTTATTCGTCACATACACAAGACAGTGAAATGAAAGGCGGCCAATCAAGGCGGGCATGGCCACCTTCATTTCACTATGTCTTGTGTATGTGACGAAAACCTCTTGAATCTTGACGTATTTTTTATAAATATATACGCAGGGGTGTAAAGTACTTGAGTAATTGTACTTAGTTACAATACTCAAGTACTGTTTTGGGAGATTTGTACTTTACTCTAGTATCAGTGGCGGCTCTGCCACTAGGGGCGCAAGGGCGCCGACCCACCTGCTGTTAAATCACAGAAGAAGAAAATAAAACTTTTTAGTTTTTTGTTTTATAGCCCTATAAATAATATAAACATGTTTAAAATGAATAATATTTACTCATTTTAAGTATGTTTGTATTTCCAATGCACAATATAACGTTATTATCTCAAATAAAAAAACACTCGTTTTCCTGAGCAGGAAGTGACATCAAGTTTTTTTAATTTTGTAAATTTTTTCGTATTTCTCGGCCCGGGCTATACGCGATAGCGCTCTGAGTGCGCGTCACAGTTTGATCGCTGTATCCGTCACAGCCAATCAGTGCATAACGCGTTGTGCGTTGAAATATGACTATTATGTTGGAATCCGGGCGCGATTTGAAGCGGTCTAGCCAGTAGCGTCAAGAATTTCTGTAGCCGCATTTCGCGGAGACGCTCTCTGATTGGCCGACGCCAGTATTTTTTTCCGTAGCAGAATTTCACAGAGACGATCTCTGATTGGCCGAATCCAATTTCTAATGTTCCAATTCTAGCTTATTCCTAGGTTGGTTCCTAGGTTGGTCCTAGGTTGTTTGTCTTAGAGCGTGCCGTGACTGCAAGTTCTTTAGACTGTTAAGCTTAGGCACTCTTTCAAAGTTGGTTAAGGTTAGAGTTTGTCTTAGAGCATGGCGATAGAACGCCAGGTAGTTTGCAGTCTGTTCGAGCGGAAATGGACAAAGGAATGAAGTACTTGTGACTGTTGTGTGGTGCTGCTAACAAGCTAACACTTGGCTAACAAGCTATATGGCGGATGCAGTCTGGACACAGTGGACAGTGGTCTGGAATACATCAACAGTGATACACTACTTTATCAAGGCAAGCCCTCCTGCCCTGGACGTGTCAACTAAACAGTGAGTCTCTCTCTCTCTCTCTCTCTCTCTCGCGTTTGGATTGAAAATACGTGGATTATGGCTTGTTCAATATCGTCTATGTTTGAATGAATGAATGAATGAGAACTTTATTAACAGATTGCAGAATGGGTACAATACAGTACGGCTCAATACACACAATTGTTAAGGGGATGCAGACCAGAGAAAGACGTTTGTCTTGTTTACATCAGGGTCCCAGATTTTCGATTCATATCGATAGTTTAATAGCTAGCCTTGGCTCGTTTAACAATATGCAAAATATGTGTACAGCCCTGTACTCATACTGAAGTTATTCTTGGTATATAATAGGTCTGATTGTGTAACGAATCGATTCCACGTCGCGCTGTGTGTGAGAGAGAAGGAGAGAGGGAGAGATCTGCCTGTGTTTGGAGACGGGGCGAGTTTTGTTTCTAACTTTTCTATTTATATATTGTGTTTCAAGTTGTGAATTAGAGTCTAGACTATACTTTATTTGACTGGTTGTGTGTTGTTGTAGTAACAGCTGAGCGACTCGTTCATAAGAGCCGATTCATTGCCGTGAGCGTGAGTCGAATCGCTCACGTCTTGCCATGAGTCGGTTGTGTGGTACTGTACATGTTTGCAAAATGTTTGGTATAGCGCCCCTAGTGGCGAAGCACCCACGGGCCGCCACTGTCTAGTATTATCAGGTTTGTATACTTGTACTTTTACTCAATTACATTTCAGAAAAAAAGAAATGTTTTACTCCTTACATTTAAATGCAGACCTACAAAGTACAAATCTCGCAGGCAAACCATTTTAATTAATATATTTGTTTCACTGGCCGAACTAACGTTATCGTTATTAATCCTGCGGCCGCACTTTATTTAAAAACAGCCAATCTTTGATTAAACACCTGCTATCAGAAAAATAGACAGTCAGAAAAACTGTTTATTTTAGTACATTTAAAAGTAGAAACTTGCTTTTTTTTTGCCAGATACTCTGACTTTTACTTTAGTGAGAATTTGATACTCAAGTATAATTTGTGGGTACTTTTTACACCCCTGTATATACGCTATACTCCGCTTGGGTGGTTTTATTGGTAGTTTTCTTTCTCACTGGTGAATACAAATGACAAAACATCTTCATCAACAACTAAAATTAGGCTGAGATCCACTAAAACAACTGTAAACACAAAACGAGTTAAAGGGGAACTATTTTACTATTTTTCACTATTTGGGCACTTTTACACAATTCCTGTGAGTCTATGGAACACCTCTGTAATATATATATTTTTTTTATTCATTGTTTTGTATTTCTAATCAAGTCCTCAAAAACAGCATTTTTCTACCTCAAGATCTCGAGCTGTTTTGCAGCCGCAGCTGCAGGTGCCACCTAAACCACTGTGTGGCCTGCGCCGCCTGCTGAACATTAACATGCAGCAGTGACTATATGACATCACATATAGCGGCACGGTGGTGTAGTGGTTAACACTGTCGCCTCACAGCAAGAAGGTCCAGGGTTCGAATCCCGCTTGGGGACCAGGTTTCCATGGTGCCAGTTACCCAGGTGGGGTATCTCCCAGGCCTTTCTGTGTGGAGTTTGCATGTTCTCCCCGTGCTCACAAGGGTTTCCCCCCCGATAAGATAAACCCAATGGAAAAACATGCACAACAACAAGATCGCTAACGCTGTGGCGTCCTTGACGAAGACGGACAGGAGCACTTGGATTGGTCCCCTGGCGCGGCTCACGTTGTGCCTGTCTGCTCCCGGCTGCCCTTGGGGGGGAAGGACGACGGGATGGGTTAATCGCAGATACGAATTGCATGCATGCATCGCATGTGTGCCAATTGATGACCTCGGAGCAGGTCCTAAATTAATAATTATTATTATATAGGCACATTTTCAAACGACTCAGTTCAGTGAGGGTGAATATTGTGAGAGGAGAATTGGAAGAATGCGCCAATATGAGAATTTTGAGACATAGATCATATTAATATAAGTTCACATAGCTAGGAAACAATGCTAAACACTCAAAAAGGCCATTTATAAGATAGTTCCCCTTTAAAGACAGGGACAGTCTAAGGGCAGAGGGTAAAAATGTGGCCGATAGTCATTGAAGATAGTGACTTTAGGGAATAAGCACATTGTTTACTTTATTGTAACATTATAACTGATAAGGCAGACCCTCCCTCATCTGCACCTTCAATTGTATTGCCTACATTTATGTCTTTCTTCTATCCCATACCTGTATCCCCTCCTCCAGGCTGCAATGACTCAGAATTTCCCCAAGGGGATGAATAAAGGAATGATCTCATCTTAATTTCAAAGAAAATACAAAAAACAGGAAGACTTCTTGGTTGATTGCCGAGTAACAAAAACAAATTCATTAGATTAATAATTTACAGGTTTTGAAGCAGTGCCAATTTATTAATTCACATTCCATCTCTTCACAGGGTAGTGCATGTATGTGATGTGCCGAAGGTATTATGCAAAACACTCAAGGTTTAAGACGGAGGGACATGTCTATAAACGGGGTTTGGTCGACCACTCTCATCATAAGGTTTGGCTCTTCTGCTGGTGAGGTTCCTTCTAGGTGAAGAGGTTGTAGAAACTGTTCACCGTCCCTTCAGGCGTCTCCTCCAAAGCTACGCCCTCGCAGACAGGTGGCAGGGTGAGGAGAGCGGGGTCCTTAATACCAGTCTCCGTGTTCAAGTTGCTGTGTGAGAGACACATGATATCGTTACCATTGGGGCAGACGATACAACCAGTTTCTCCTGGACTGAATGTTATTACAGCAGCCCAGCAGATCCTGGAACCCAAGTTCCAATCATATTCCTGGTGATTATAATAAAAAAAAACTAACCCGATAGAGAGTGCATTTCCTTTATAGAGATAGAGTGTGCTGAGAGGCAAGCATCCCACGCTGACAGACATGGAATAAGTAGCTGAAACACCACGACAAAGAAACAAAAACACATTATTTATTATCACTGATCTTGTTTCACTGATTTATTGTCAAGTCTCCCATCAATCCATCAATTTGTCTGTTGGCATCTGAAACCTCCAGACGAAGAATCATAGTTGTCGATTAATTGTATTGCTTCATTTGTTTTTAAAAGCCGTTAACATACAGACAACAGTATATTAAAAACTCAAAACTATTTAGAGGATCAACGTTATACATCACTCTGTCTTTAACTATGAATAAAACACAATATTCAAACGTACTGCCCTTTGATGAATGTTACTCACCTTAAAACGTGGCCCCTGTGGGGTTTCACCTGAATCAATGTGCCTCGTCTCACCTTTGGCCTCTGGAACGGCCCCCGTCCATATGGAGAGTTTAAGCCCGTCCTCTGCAACGGTTGGACTCCCTAAATAAAAATTTCCGACAAACATATTGGCGTCGGAGGGAATCTCCAGAGGATGCAGGTCCGACTGCAGCGATCTCTTCTCACAGGTCTGGTTACTGCCGTCGATCACATAGAAAACACCCTGCCGGGGATAAGAGGACAGATTTTCTGAGCAACACAAATATAATAATTCGATCATACAGCACAAGTACAGTACAACGAAAAGAGCCCAACTAGAGTGCGAATGTAAAAGTAAAGCACAGAGTAATATACAGGTGATTAAACTGGGTATAATATTTATAAATTCATACTACTGATCAATAGTGCTAATCAGATGTACAGAGTTGTAGCATTAATATGTACAGTGATACAGGTACTGTATAAAGACACTACGGTAGTAAGTCATAGGCTACTGGCCAGCAGCGTAACTAGTAAAGAGTATGGTAAGTTGTACAGATATGTAAAAAGGATTATATACATGAGCGTTTTTATTTATATAAATTTAAGTGTTACCTCTTTGAAAAACATCAGCACATCCAAACTCAGTGTAGAGTTGTTGAAGTTGTAGCTCTCAATAGATTTGAGCCGGAGCTTCTTGGCCACATCATCGTAGGTATAATTACCAGCTGTATTTTTCCCAGTCCTCAAGCTTAACTGATTCATTGAAACACAAGAGGGAATTTGATAAAAGAATTACAAAAAAATAAAGTTTAAGATCAAGACTGTCAATATCTGGTTTGGAATAGGGAAACTCACCACTGACAATATTCCTGTCATACTGGGTGAATCTAAAAGAAAAGATAAATT
Source organism: Notolepis coatsorum (assembly GCF_963971535.1). Classification (NCBI taxonomy): domain Eukaryota; kingdom Metazoa; phylum Chordata; class Actinopteri; order Aulopiformes; family Paralepididae; genus Notolepis; species Notolepis coatsorum. The sequence goes on along the minus strand of NC_140181.1, from coordinate 102,421,771 downwards.
TTTTTCAAAGCTGAATACCTGAAATAGCTGTAGGTAGCTAAGGTTAATTAATCAACATTGGTATACATACAAGATACAGCAAACTAAGCATTACAAAGTACACAACAGTTGAAACCAAACATCCTTACGGCAAGGCTGGTCGTGGTCTGCAAGGGTGGTGGCACCCATACACAAGATGATGAAGGTGGCGACAGCTGCGTACATCTTTCTTGAGTGGAGATGATCACTATTCAGAGAACACAATTGGAGTTGACAAAACAACTCAATAGCAAAGAAAACGAGGCCCCATTTTATGTTACAACCCCATATGTCAAGGGGAAGGGGTGAATAACAAAAAGGATGATAGTGTTGTGATAAATGAACCAAAGGAAAAATAAAGCAATGCCCACAAGTTTGTGCCTTTTATATATGCAAACAAAAACACAAGACTAATATACAATGACAATGGTGGATTGACACAAAACCCAAGAGGAAGGGGGGGGGGGGGGGGGGGTATGAAAAAGGAGCTTGAATGATGCCAAAGGAATTAACTGAGTAAAACAAAACAAATTCAGTAAGTAATATCTTATCTACCTATACACAAACACAAAAGGTCAAATAAAAACTACTCGAGTACTCACTACCTACACTAACTAAGCAAACATTATGTCCAAAACATACAATGAGTGGCATCACTCCTGACCTAGTGTGTCTAGACAATACTAGCCCTACGTGTAGCACCAAATGCATTGGGCCCCTTACCTGCTCCAATTCCCAACACAGAACACACACACGTTTACCAAGTTGGCTAACTAAGTCACATACCTACATTTAGCCAACAGCAACGGAGACAAAAAGAAGAAGAGAAACAGGAAGTGCCACATGGGTTTTAAAACAAGGGGAGGGCTTCCGATTGGTCAACTGGTGATATGATTGATGGCTGGGATGACTGGCTGGTTTCCAATTGGTCTCTTGATTGATCACAGGAACCTGGAGTGAGAGAGAGAGAGAGAGAGAGAGAGAGAGAGAGAGAGAGAGAGAGAGAGAGAGAGAGAGAGAGAGAGAGAGAGAGAGAGAGAGAGAGAGAGAGAGAGAGAGAGAGAGAGAGAGAGAGAGAGAGAGAGAGAGAGAGAGAGAAGGAGACACAAAAGGACAAACAACATACAACAACCACATGCTGGAACGTAACAGTTGACAAAACCCAGATTGTGCTTTGGCTGTGTTATCAACCAGCGTTCCAGTACCTCAACCTCTTCCCGGTAGGCCTTCTCGTCGTTGTCCGAGATCTGCCTTATCGGTTATAATATGTATAAGAGTAAACGGTATACACAATGTGCTTATTCCCTAAAGTCACTATCTTCAATGACTATCGCCATATTTTTACCCTCAGCCCTTAGACTGTCCCTGTCTTTAACTCGTTTTGTGTTTACAGTTGTTTTAGCAGATCTCAGCCTAATTTTATAGTTGTTGATGAAGATGTTTTGTCATTTGTGTCTCCAATTTATCAGCATATGTCCGTTTTGCAAGTTTTACAGCCTTGCGCAGAGTATAGACCGTATCCTTATACTCCTCCATGTTTCCTGACTTTCTGCCCAGGTTGTAGGCAGTGGTGCGGGATTTCAGAGCTGCTCTGATAGTACTATCCACCCACGGTTTCTGATTTGGGAAGACCCGCACCTTTTTAGTAGGGACAATACTATCAGCCAGTGTTGTAATGAAGCTCACAAGTGTGGTAGTGAAAGGGTTAACCGCCTGTAGTGTGGTAGTGAAAGTGTTAATCGCCTGTAGTGTGGTAGTGAAAAGGGTTAACTGTCTGTAGTGTGCTAGTGAAATGGTTAACCGTATGTATAGTGTGGTAGTGAAAGGGTTAATGTTTTAAATGAATCAGATCGCAAGTTAGCTTGTAGTGTGTTCCAGGAAGAGGGAGCGATAATACCTAATAGCCGATTCACCCAGCTCTGTGTGGTACCATGGGTACAGAATGATAAGTACAGGTCAGACAAGCGTAGATTGATTGATTGATTGATTGATTGATTGATTGAACACTTTATTAACAGATTGCAGAATGGGTACAATACAGTACAGCTCAATACACACAATTGTTAAGGGGATGCAGACCAGAGAAAGACTTTCATCTTGTTTACATCAGGGTCCCCCATTTTCAATTCATAGTGACATTTATGACATACACGGCATACAGATATAGGCTATACTGTACCAAGAATGGACGTGTAAATACATACAGTATGAGCCACCAATTAGCCTTGATGTACAAAACCTCACGAACCTCATGAACCTCAGTGCACTACAATAGACAGTATCTAATGTACGTAAACACTGAGCAGATGCATTCCATGTGAAGCGGATCGCCATAATCTAGTGTTGTGCGCTTGGTCAAATTATCTTGGTTGTTACAAATCTATTAGCCAAAACATGGTAAATCGAATACAATTTACAGGGTTCGCACAAGGTCCTTGAAGTGCTTAAAGTGCTTGATTTTTGTCAAAAAAAAGTCAAGGCTTGGAATTCCTTGAAAACAGCCCATTTTAACAAGGTGCTTAAAAAGTCCTTGAAATTCAAATCAAGCATTCGCATTGAAAGTGTTGTTCATCCATGATAAAATAGTTCTGAATCAAGAAAATATAATTTTTTTTATCTAAAGTGTAACTAATTGTCAGAGAATAGTTTTTTTTAAGCCATAAACATTGGATCCGATTTTCTTTTCAATAAAAAACAGCATTTAAAAGTGAATAGTATCCTTTTAAATGCCCTTTTAAAATGGAAAATAGTGCTTGGAAAATGTCTGTGGGAGCCCTGAATTTAGTTCAGGAGTTTAGGTAGAGGACTCAACGGGTCTCTGGCCGGGAGAATCCAATGGAGCTCCCGAGAGGGTAGAACGAAGGTTACCTATAACCCTAGTTATATGAATTATGGCGAGCGCTCTGCCTACTGGAACTATCCCTTTAATCATATACTATCATGAAAACGTTCACCCATGTGCACGCACCCACCTGCCTGACCACACCCACATCCGCTCATATATAAGCGGGGTCATGGCCACACTACCAGCTCCTTCCCCAGTCTTTCACCGCCAAAAAGGGAAGACCGTGGGGTCCATAATAATTCATATAACTAGGGTTATAGGATAACCTTCATTATATTTCATTTATGGATTTGCGCTCTGCCTACTGGAACACAGGAGTGGAGTAGAGCGGAAAGCTCGACAGATGTACCCGCTGAGGCCCCCTACAACCATCAGAATACCGGGAAGGATCCGGACCCCCCGGGCCTCCCTAGTGAGGGACAAGAGGGAGACCAAACCGACTGTGCGAAGAGGGTTTAGCACCTCAAACGCACAGGGTGAGCAGACCGTGGGACTTACCTTCATATAGAAGGGCCCGCGACTACTCGGACGTGCATCCCGCACGCCACCAGGGAACAGACGTGAAGCAAAAAACATCGCAGGTTCGCGGTCAAAAAGCCCCAACCCCGTGGCAAGGCCGTAGCAGCGGGGCGTGGAGGAGGTCCCAGCCCCAGGCCACATCCCGGGGGCTAGGACCCCCTGAAAAAGGGGCCTGGTGAGGTCAACGAGGGCGCGGCATCGGGACCCCACCAGACGGTCACTGGTGACACCACCCCCCACATCGACAGCGTATCGGACAGGGCCTAAAACAGGTGAAGGCCCTTCTCCCCCTGGCACGCCGCCCCGAAGCGCTCCCAAGGAGGCTTCCCCCCCACAATGTCGTGAGGCCAGCTGGCGCGTCGGGGAGACAACCCTCCAAGGAGGTTGATCCCTCAATCCAGGTCGACAGGTCTTAAGAGCAGAACTCGACCTGTGCCCGGAGCACTGCGGACTAGACAGGTGCCTAAGGGGCCTACTGTAAGAACAGTATCCGGGCGGAAATGGTGTTCAGTATGCCGTGCACCATGTCACAATCTCATGGGGCCACGAGCCTCGCGGAGTCGGAGTTAGCCAACCCCGCCAGCGAACAGATTCCACCACGAACCCTGACCCTGCCAATTTATTAATCCTGCAGGGTCAAGGTTCAGAGAAAGAGTTTGACACAATTGGCAGACGACATGAAAGATGCGGGGGCATACTCTCGGGCAGCCGGGGTCAGACCCGGGCTCAACCTGAGAGTCGACTCTGCTACCAACACACCGGAGCGACAACCACCCCCCTATGTTTATTAACAGAGAGTGGTTGTTCCCATAACCCGCTAAGAAACCCCGGAAACATAACTGCGTGTATACACAGGCTATACAATGCAGTTCAAGCGTTTCAGGTTTAAAAAGGGTTAACCCAGGCCACAGGTCATTGAGGGGGAGACCCGACCTGGGCCTGGAGGACTGGGACCTACACAGGGATGCATAGAGGAGTTGACAGAAACAGCCTCCCCGACAGCCCCCTCCCATCCCCGGCTCAGCAGGGAGGGAGGGGTGAAATGAATGGAGAAGGACCACCCCCTAACATTGTGCAAAAAAGTACAGTATGGACCAATGCACACCACTGTTAAGGGCAACTCGTAGTGGCATCTATATGACACACACATTCATGACATCAACCTCAGCTCAGGGTCCTTCGGGGTACCAGGAACTTGTCTGCGCCCGGCAGACAACGGGTTAAACTGATCCGGTCCGGCGCGACCAGGACAAGTCCTGTGCCCTTGTCACGCCGCCGCCCCCAGTCCTAAGAGGGGGGTAGGTATGCGTGTCGATCCAAAACATCACAGAGGGCGCCACCAAGACGGTCAGTATGCGAACACACTGCTCCCGGTGGCCCACCTAACGGGCGTGAGACCCCCCTGCCAATGTTTTGATCTACTCCGTCATCTCCCCCCGGAGATGTACATGAGCCCTCGAGTCTAACCTAGTGCACTGGCGCTCGGTAGAGAAAAGAATCTCCTTCCCAGCCGACCGCATAAAAAAACGCAGTTGGGCAACCAAGGCGCGCCGGTCCCAAAAAGCGGATTCAATCATTGAAAAAACACCCTGGGCCAGCGCTGATCGGTCTCGTAAGACCACACGCTGATTTAATAAAACAGCGTGTATGCTCGTAAAGAACCCGAGAAAACAGTGACAGTGAATTTCTAACAAGAAAGAACCCCACCATGTTTCCCCTCGCTGTCTGGGACGAGCGGCAGGAAGCCGGTCTACTGGAGACACAGACACGGGTCCTCCCACGACGAGCCTGGGAATAACAACCGCGTCAATTCTGCTCTTTATGTAAGAGGGGAAGACAGCGGTTTTCCCAGAGAGACCTCAACGTGAGTAAAACAATTGAAAAAGGTTCATGTAACACATTGGACTAAGTACAAAACGGCCCAATATACACTACTGTTAGAGAGCAGAGCAGAGGGACCAATAGTGACGACTGCATCGCATCATCCATCCTTTACAATGACAGCGGTCTGTAGCACAGGCCCTGTAACTCACGGACATGTCTCTTGGCCAATAAGAAAACGTGCTTGTGCTTCAATGGCCTCTCGAGCCTGGGAATAAAAAACACGTCAATTCTGCTCTTTATGTAAGAGGAGAAGACAGCGATTCTCCCAGAGAGACCACAACATGAGTAAAACAATTGAAAAAGGTTCATGTAACAATTGGACTAAGACTCTCTGAGGAGGAGGCTCTGAAACTCTGAGGAGGCTCTGAAACTCTCTGAGGAGGAGGCTCTGAAACTCTGAGGAGGCTCTGAAACTCTCTGAGGAGGAGGCTCTGAAACTCTGAGGAGGCTCTCACACTGAGAGGGAGGTTCTGAAACTCTGAGGAGGCTCTGAAACTCTCTGAGGAGGAGGCTCTGAAACTCTGAGGAGGCTCTCACACTGAGAGGGAGGTTCTGAAACTCAGAGGAGGCTCTGAAACTCTCTGAGGAGGAGGCTCTGAAACTCCCTGAGGAGGAGGCTCTGACCCAATATTATACACTACTGGTAGGGAGCAGAGTAGAAGACAAATAGTCTCTACTGCATTGCATCACCTATCCTTTACAATGACAGCGGTCTGTAGTACAGGCCCTGTAACTCACGGACATGTCTTGGCCAGCAAGAAAAAGCGCCTGTGACGTTTTCAAATGGCCGGGGGAAACCCGTGTCCCACCTATCCTGGTTTGGTGTGGGAGACAGGAACCCCCCCCCCCCCCCCCCCCCACTGCCGAGAGAGAGAGAACACCCTCGACAGGGAGACTGATAGGTAGAAAGGCACAACCTCTCGGCCAATCAGTTTCGTAAGGATATAACCATATCCGGGGGGGGGGGGGGTTATTTTATCTACCCCCTCACCACCTCACCCCTGATATGACACCATAAAAAAGCAGAGCCATGACACCAGTTTGCATAGCGAGCTACATGAAAGCACATACTTACCTTAGAGTAAAAGCTTTACATCATGCACGCCAGCCACAGCCGATAACCTCGTTTGTGTAAAAAAAACTGGTTTTATTTCACGGCTCTGGCTTATGTGTGAAAAACTTGCCACCGCTATTTTTATCATTACCCTTAAGCAAAGAAAAAATACCAGACTAAAGAGAGTACAACTCTGTGAGCGAACACCCATATCAGTTGTGGACTCAATGCTACGTTTACCTAAATGTATTACATGAAAACACACACAACTCTCATCATACAATAAAACCCAAGTTCACTTTTACTCACGTAAGAAAGAACGCTGTCTTAAGTAGAGAGAAGGACATAAGCCTTGGCTAAGTGTAACTACAGGCTTTGCCCAGTTATACACAATAGCAACCAACGCAAATGTTCAGAGAAAACTGCACAACCTCAAGCAAGAAGGCACCCCCAGCATTTGTAGCTGTGGGTTCACATGGCACACGTCGTAACCCCCAACATACAGTGAAGTAAACACACGTTCTGTTAAACAAAAAAAAATTGGGGGGGGGGGAGCATAGTATAACGTGTCCGTACCTGACCCCCGGACGCAGGATGATTGGCCGCAACAAATGGCTGGTCCACCACGTTGACGAGGCCTCTTGCTGGCGGGGCCAGAAATGGCGACGGCTGGAGCATCACTCTGGCGCTTCGCCCACATCCTGTGGCCGGCCAAGATACAGGCTGACGACATCTTCTGCCAGAGATGACGCCGAGTCAGAGTGTTCAGGGCCCGCTACCTCCCCACGGCTAACGCCAACAGATAGCACAAGCTAGCGGCTAACTCCAGGCTGACGGTTAGCACCAAGCTAACAGCCAGCCGTTACAGGCCACCGTCGGCTCTGACCAACGGCCAGCTACCGCTAGCTCTTACCGGCCTACCGATAGCCACCGGTTAACGCAGCAGCAAGCTAACGGTTAGCTCTCACGGGCCCACTAACGGCTACTACTGAAGCTGTGCAATGTGAGGAATAGCGATGCAGGCCTGTCACTTCAGACAGCCGACTGCCTCTTCTTCAGCCCAGAAAAAAGGGGGCAGACAACACCCGTCCCTCTCACAGAACGGTGTTACCAGAGATACAGTGGCATCGGCAGCAAAGCTCCGTTTTGTGCGGGCTGCTGCCGTCTTGAGCTCGGGGATATTCTTCTAACAAAACACCAAGCTCGCATCCTTCGCGCCGGGAGCTTTCGTCTTGAAAGGCGGGGCTACGTCCAGCGCGGCGGCAGAGGGCATCCCTTTTCAGAGACCCGGGACTCGAACCCTAGACTCGGAATCGGGGCTCCCAGGAAAACAAAGCTACGAACTCTCTGAGGAGGAGCACTGTGTTGTCGTGGGACATCAAACAAGAATCCCCTCCATACCGCTATGGAGAGGCAACGAAGGGATTCTCGCTTGGAGCCGGCTGTTGTGCGGGGACGCAAGCTGCACAGCTGCCCCCGCACAACTGACACACCTGAGGCCCGCGTCGCAAGACACCACCCGCCCTAGAGAGACCGTCAGCTCTCTCAGCCGACCGCCTCTCGCGGCATAGTATCCAGCTGCACAGCCGGAGCACAACGCCGGCGGGGGAACTGGTCAGCGACGCGTGCCCCAAATGCGAAGCGCCGGTGGAGGTCAGAATAATCCTCTAGACTCTCCGGTGGTGACGACATTATCCTTTCTTTCTCCCGTAAATTAGTGAGAGAGGCAGAAACAAAAGACAATGCCAACACAGCTCCTATAACTAACTAACTACTTTAAGCACTAACTTGAAGCGGTGCTATACACGGACTTCACGGTGGTGAAAGTAGGGAAGGAGCTGGTGGTGTGGCCATGACCCCGCTTATATATGAGCGGATGTGGGCTTGGTCAGGCAGGTGGGTGCGTACACATGGGTGAAAGTTTTCATGATAGTATATGATTAAAGGGATAGTTCCAGTAGGCAGAGCGCAAAGCCATAAATTAAATATAACTTTATACAGACTGGGAGGGGCGTGGAAACCAGGTAAACACAGAGGGAGGAGGCGGGGGAACAATGAGGTAGGGTGGCGTGTATATGTTCCCTAACGGAGTTGCACTTCGGCGTTCGGTTTGTGCGATCTGATTGGCCACTGACGTACGCTCTCTCTACGCCCAAACAGCGCGTTGCACTAGTTCTGCTAACAGCCTGCAGCCTCATCTCTCTATATTAACGTGATTCCATCAACACAACATAAATGTTCAAAACACGACAAGACAGTTTGCATCACTTCCCACGGTTCTCGGCATTTATTCTACCGGTAGTGCGGTAGTTGTTGCTACGGTATTGGGTCTTTGGGTGAATACTTCATTGGCGGGGAAGAAGAACACTGATAGCGGTGTGTGGACCGTCCTACGAGCCCCAAACCACCGCCCCGCGAGCCCCAGACCACCGCCCCATGAGCTCGGTAGGGTGACCGGAAGGAGGGGGGGGGTGTTAGACAGGAAAGGGGTTGTTGGAAAGGGTAGGTAGGTGCATGGCCTGAGCAACACACGGGCATTGATTGATTGATTGATTGAAAACTTTATTAACAGATTGCAGAATGGGTACAATACAGTACAGCTCAATACACACAATCGTTAAGGGGATGCAGACCAGAGAAAGACTTTCGCCTTGTTTACATCAGGGTCCCCCATTTTCAATTCATCAAGACATTTATGACATACATGACATACAGATATACAGTACTGTTTCATCCTGACATTTATGACATATAAAAGATATACAAATATACAGTACTGTTTAAGAAGAGAAAGAGATCATAAAAAAATATACACATTCGAGGGGGAAGAAACTGTACATTGGGGGGGGGGGGGGGGGGGGGGGGGGCGGAGTTTGGACATTTACCGGGGCCAGTTTCGATTGCGGCCACCCGTAGGTGCTCTTTGAGAGCGGTTTTGAAGGAGGATAGGGATTCACATTCTTCGGTTGTCCTTCGAATCCTGTACCACTGTCTTGTAGAAATCATCAAATGCATTATCTGACCTCTTCCGCTGAATAAAGCTTTGAGTAACTGCTACAGTACAGCTTGTTGCGTATCCTCTAATGGTGTTAACAGTTTGCAAAGTCCTAGACAGCTGTTCAATTGGTGAAAAACACATAAACGCAAGGTGCAGGCCAAAGAATGTGCAACATTTGTCAAGGACTGCCAAAATGCCCCCAGCTTTCCTGCCAGTTTCATCATGTGATTCTTAATTTAGTTGTGTCATTAGAGAGGAAATAACAGCGTAATTGTCTATGATCGACTTCACTGCACCCGTTCGCACTGTCCATCGTGTCGGACAGAGTGTGCGTAGGATATGAAGGTAAACACGTAAACACGTAAACACGTAAACACTGGTGACCAATCTCTTCCTAGACTCAATGGGAAAACAAAGACTTGTTCCTAAAATAAAAACCTAGTTTTAGTTTTAGCTTCTTCACTTTCAATGTGAGGTTTAAAATAAAGCTGACTATCAATTAAAATAGCCAGATATGAATAGTTTAGACAGAAATGGCTCCCTCTAGCTTTAATTTGCCACACCAACTTTCTCACTCTCACGCATCAAACTAATCTTCATTTGCATGATGACATTATCAAAAATCCTTTGTCAAAATGACCATTCAAGAAGGATGATTAGGAGTGACGTTTCTATCGATTTTTTCACATGGCCATTTGTTGTGACACTGTCCCATTGTGAAAAGTCGTATTAGTAGTAGCAGTAGCAGCAGTATAGTAGTAGTAGTAGTAGTAGTAGTATAGTAGTAGTAGTAGTAGTAGTAGTAGTAGTAGTAGTAGTAGTAGTAGTAGTAGTAGTAGTAGTAGTAGTAGTAGTAGTAGTAGTAGTAGTAGTAGTAATAGTAGTTTTTTATTCAGTCATCACACACAATACAATATGCACTTCAGACTGTCAATGGTCTTTGATTTTAGCAGTGACTGAAAAGGTACAGGCTGAAGCATAATACATATATTTGCCTATCCTATATTCTTATCAAAATAATACTCCAAAACAAAAAAATAAAAAATTGTTAAAAAATAAATAAAAAAATGTAAACTTAAATGTATATCAGCATTGTTCCACAAGTTAGCTTTTTGAACAGTAAACGTACAAACGTCTCTCAAAAGCACACTAATATGCAAGTAGGGATTGTGGAATTATGTTGAGTGGAGTTCACGGTCATTGAAGCTCCGCCCTCTTCTCTTGAACCTCCAATCACAACTGTTGCTTCCATCATAGGTAAATGATGTGCTAGAGAGACTGCCATGAAACCCTAGTGTGTCCATGTCGCTGCGTACTTTCCTCCCACACCATGATGCATAGGGTGACCAGGTGTCCCCCTTTTGGTTGTACTGTCCCACCATTTGACCAAATGTCCCGCGTCCCTCATATTGAGAGGATGTCCCTCTTTTCGAAGCCAAAAAAAAACATGCGTCTAAAAGCCCCTCCCTACAGACAGTAAACGTAGCAACCCGCCTCTTGTCCACACACATTGCTCTGATTGGTTATAGTACTTTAGCGCGCTGCTTGCCTGCTTGTGACGTGACTGTGTCGTGACGCTACCTCATATCACAGATCTGATTGGTTATAGTAATTTAGCGCACTGCTCTGCTCGTGAGAGTTGAACTTGTGACGCTACCTCATATCGCAAATCTGATTGGTCAAAAAACAACAACATTACAAGCGAACTAGTTCAAGATGGAAAGCAGTAAAAAGAAACGGACCTGCAGTTACAACCAAGACTGGCAAACGACACATGACTGGGTGAGGCAGATGGCAGGCAATCCGCAGCAGGCTTTCTGTGTTTTGTGTCATAGTTCGTTTTCAATTGCGCATGGAGGAGAATACGACTTGAAGCGCCACAGTGGACGTGAGTCTCACTTGAAAGTGGTTCACCAAAAAGAAACATCCAGATCTATGGATACGTTTCTTTTTAAACCAAACAATGATAGCCAGACGGACAAGGTCACTGCAGCTGAGATAACAAGTGTCTATCACACAGTACAACACTCCCATTCATACAGGTCAGCCGACTGTGGTATGAAACTAGCTCCTGTCATTTTGCCAGACTCAGTTATTCTAATAAAAAAATTTACATTATCTATCTGTCCCACTTTGTCCCACTTTGTCCCACCAAAATCTTACTGTTGTCCCACTTTGTCCCACCAAAATCTTACTGTTGTCCCACTTTTCGACTTTTTGCATCTGGTCACCCTAATGATGCATGCTGGGTCCACTCTGTGATTTCCCTTGTGTTTCAGCTGAATCTGGTCTGTGGTTGCTCACTGCTCTTAAATCCTAAACAGTTAGGAATAATCTCCCCACAGGGATTAATAAAGTATGACTTTGTTACGAGCCTTTTAGAAGCCATAATGCTGATGGTACCTTTAAAGTCTGGAGTGGTAATGCCCTACCCTAACCACTAGAGGGCAGCATCTCATAAATTTTAAAACCATTATAGATTGATAGTACAAAACACAGTAGTGCCAGGCAAAAATTTACAAAACATTACATAATAATGATAATAATAATAAATTTGTATTTGTATAGCGCCTTTCATACAAGAATTGCAGCCCAAAGTGCTTTACCGCAGTGAAATAGACATAGAGCATAGAATAGACATGGTAAAAGCAATGCAGACAATAATAATACAACAAAACCATTGAACCATAAATCACCAATTACAGCATAAACTACAATATAATAGCTCTCATTTACAATACAATAGTGCAAAGTGGAAGGCCATCAGGATGCTCAATGTGGACTCTATGTAACACTAAATCATCCATTCTACACTCACTGCACACAACATCCACACTCACTTTAAACATTCACTTTAGACACTTTAAACACACAAAATAGTACACCATATTGTATCTATTTATTCCCAAATGATTTACATCTTCTATCTCATTTTTGCATTTAGCATTTTGTTCTTGCATTTTGTACATTTTAGTTTTGTATATTGTATATTTATAGTGTTTGGTTTTTATTATTTTAGCTTTTTACTATATGAAGCACAATGGCAGGAGGGTCATACAGAACCAAGCATTTCACTATAATGTACATGTAGCCTACCATATATGTTTGATTACAGAAACAAATTATTTTATAATATACTTTCTTTCTTTCTTTTTATCCAAATTATGGCATTTGTGTGGTGGGGAGAGTTGGGACCTCTGTGACCTCTGTGACCTCTGTGCCCTCTGTGACCTCTGTGCCCTCTGTGCCCTCTGTGCCCTCTGTGACCTCTGTGCCCTCTGTGCCCTCTCCACCTTTGTGGAGCTTCATTCATGTAGACAGACAAATTACTATCTTTACTGTCATTATTATTTTCAGACTGTCAATGTGGGCAAATAACTTGTTTACAGGTTACACACGCGCGTAGCTAATTCCAGGGGCGGAGCTAGGGGGTGGCTACCTGGGCTCAAGCCCCGGATGTATTCTGAAAAGCCCCGAATCTATTTAATTTTTTTTTTTTTTTTTTTTTTTTTTTTTTTTACAATTCATCATTGTTACATGAAAATATGTTTGAGATTTAGCAGAAGCTAATTTCCATCTGTGGTCTATCCAGCTGCTAACTGTATTTGAGTGAGTTAAGTCTTGGTGTTATGGTAGACTCAGACCTAAGCTTTAAATCACAATCAACAAGTTGACAAAAACTTAATTCTTCCACCTTAGAAACATAGCTAAAGTACGGCCATTTATAAATCAAAAGGACGCTGAAAACCAGATCCATGCCTTTATCTCAAGCCAACTCGACTACTGTAATGCACTCCTTACCGGCCTCCCGAAAAAATACGATGATAACTATTTTATTGCAATGCACTATTGCATTATTTTATTCTATTTTACTAACTATTTTATTGCACTGCACTATTTTACTTTGTATCAGTGAATCATAGACGCCTGGCCATAAGAGCAAGCCCCGGATCTCCTAAATCCGCCCCTGATTCCTACCTGTGGTATTTTAACCAGCTCTGTATCCCCTGTCCACATTCAACTGCTACACAGGTGACGCTTATAGATAGAATAGAATAATATTAATAATAACTTTATTTGTATACATTTATTTGAATGTAATGCTATCCAGAACCGTGCCATGAGATACTTCTTGGGAGTCCATAAATATACAGCAAAAGGGGCTATAGAAGGGGACATGGGTTGGGACTCATGTTTGATCAAGCAAAAATGTGAAATGGTTAGGTTCTGGAACCGCCTGGTCCAGCTGCCAAGTGACACGGTGACTAAAAAGATATTTAACTGGGACAGAGCACACGGTCATCACTGGTCAAGAGAGATGATGATTTTTTTCTTCTGCTGAATTAAGTATGATTTTTATGAACAATCTGCAGTGTAAGGTTCACATAATTAAAACAAAATTATCAACAATCCATCAGGTTAAGTGGAAGGTGGAGATATGGAAAAAAAACCTAAACTAAATAATAAATATGTTGAAATTAAAGATTTCACAGAGTATTTTACTGAACCTTATGTAATAAACTTGAAGAGAGAGGACGGGGGTCTCGGTGTGCCCAGTTAAGGTCTGGCAGGAAGTGGGTAGATTCCAAGGTACACCTGAGGAGGAGCGGCTGTGTGTTCTCTGTGATCTGGGAGTGGTGGAGGATGAATTTCATTTTGTTTTTCACTGTCCCTTGTACACCGATTTGAGGAGGGCTTTATTTGAGAAAATTCTATTTGTAATTCCGGATTTGTTTAGTCAGTCTGAGAGTTGTATGTTGAGTTGGTGGAGGAGATTTTCCGTTTTGCAGGATTTTTGGAGAAAGCATGGCACTTGAGACAAAACACATTATATCCTATATCATTTTATATGAAATAATCTTGTTTCTTTGTTTACATACATTGTTCATAGCTTGTTATATTATGTTTTATTTTATTACATTTTTTTGTGGCCATCTTGGTCTATATACTTATTGTCAAGTATACTATACTTATTGTTTACGTGTCTTGTAAGCCCATATGGGCTGGGCATACATCTGTATGTAAGACACAAAAATAACAAACATCAATCAATCAATCAATCAATCAATCAATCAATCAATCAATCAATCAATCAATCAATCAATCAATCAATCAATCAATCAATCAATCAATGTATAGAATAGAATAGAAGTTATTTATTGATCCTGGGGGAAATTCAGCACTACAGATCGCTCACAATGAACATTCAGTTAGTCAAAAGTCATAAAATAAGAATAGGAATAAGAATAAGAATACAAATAAAAATACACAGTCGGATATATACATTCTAAAATATGTATATACATTCGAAAATTCTGTAATATACAGTCCGTAAATATACAATAATAGCGCCTAGTGGAGATAACCATAAGAATCACTTTTTGGGATGAAACGTTTACAGAATAGTTTAGAAATTAGAATCTGGTGAAGAGGTCACCAGAGGTTGGCTTTATAAGAAGTAGCCCTTCAAGTAGGCACAGTTGTTACACCATTCACCCACAGGATGGCAGTAGCGGCCCTTATATGGATATATTTTCTCCTGCTTGCATGTTGTTCACAGCAGTGTACTCCAGGTGGCACTGCAGGCAACAACATATTATCTAATGGAGAGTAATCAAACTTGACTCCTGACATTAACCATACGTGAGTAATATAGTGCATCAATCTGCACCATATTGCTGTGTTGAATGATGCTGTGTCCTTCCAGGTGGGGGGGTGGGGGGGGGGGGTAAAGGTGCTGATTACTGGCCCCTGGTGTGTTCTTCCAGGGTGGGGTCAAAGGTGCTGATTAGTTACTGTCCCCTGGTGTGTTCTTCCAGGGTGGGGTCAAAGGTGCTGATTACTGTCCCCTGGTGTGTTCTTCCAGGGTGGGGTCAAAGGTGC
Organism: Notolepis coatsorum; assembly: GCF_963971535.1. Classification (NCBI taxonomy): domain Eukaryota; kingdom Metazoa; phylum Chordata; class Actinopteri; order Aulopiformes; family Paralepididae; genus Notolepis; species Notolepis coatsorum. The sequence continues at coordinate 102,406,570 of NC_140181.1, read as the reverse complement.
TGATTACTGTCCCCTGGTGTGTTCTTCCAGGGTGGGGTCAAGGTGCTGATCACCGGTCCCTGGCAGGAGGCCAGCTCCAACTACAGCTGTCTGTTTGACCAGATCTCCGTTCCTGCCTCTCTCATCCAGCCAGGGGTGCTGCGCTGCTACTGCCCAGGTACGTCAGGTCAGGACGAGGCGGAGGAGGGAACGTCGGGGAGGGTCCGCATGGATCTTTTTTTCTCCCAGCAGCACATTAATTGCTCGGTGCACAACACAGATGTTTCCCTCTCTTTTGAGTCATCATATTCAAGGCAACATTGTCAGCTTTTTAACGGCCTCGGCTTTTTTGAAAAGCAAGCTTTTTCTTGCACCAAACGCAGTGCTTATTCCCACTGGGTCCTTTTCGTGTTTTTTGGTGCAATGAGTCATCTAGAACTTTGGTGGAGCCTTGTGACCCGTCAGATAATCAACATGATTCAGTGAACGCCCGTGAACATAATGAGATTTAGTCTTGCTTGTGTGAGTTATCACTCTGCGTGCCGGACGTATACAGTAAAGCTCCATGCTGGACGTTTATTGAGCAGCCTATATTAATTATGGATATATATATATACGCATAATTATTCTTGAGGGGTAGAACTCGGTATTGGACATTAATCTTTGCGATATATAATTCCCAATTCCCAAAGTAACTTGAATGTGTAGTGCGTACAGACAGTGCAAATGAAAACAAACCATCTCAAGTTTCAAATTGGTTTTCAAAACTTTTGCTAAGCTGTCACATCCTATTATAGGCCGTCGATCAACACCTCTTAAGTGTGGGAGAATAAATGTGTTTTCAATTAAATAAACTGAAATGAAGCCAATTGAACTACAGGCACTTGTTTTGGAGACATAAAAAAAATAAAAATGATTTACCCCAAGGAAAGTGAAATGAGGTTTGTAGGCTTTAGGCTGCCCTAAAGAAATTCTGATAGTCGACTAATAGTATGGATTAATCAGTGAATCCATTAGTTGGTTTCATCAACAGATCAGTAATATAGTTTTTTCCCACATGCAATAATGCAGAAGAACCTCTTTTACATTACATTACATTTTACATTTTGTCATTTAGCTGAACGCTTTTATCCAAAGCGAGTTACAAGTTCTGTACAACAGGAAGGGTACAACTCTTTCAGCTGAGTAACAATGTTCATCAAACAGTGTTGAAACATGGGTGCTACATAGTGCATAGTAGTAAAGACATAATTAGCATAGTAGCTAGTAATATAGACAAGGAAGATTATTTAGTGACAAAGTGCATGATAGTAAAAGACAGTACGAAGTTTTTTTGTTTGTTTATTTTTCAGATATTGATTGAAGAAGTGTGTTTTTAGTCGGCGGCAGAACAATTTGTCAGGTATTCGGCTGCTAACTGGTGGGAAGTTCGTTCCACCGTTCCACCATTCCACCGTTCCACTCACACGGAAAGGATTCAAATAGGAATACTTCATCATCATCATCATCAAACCTTTATTTAACCAGAAAATAAAAACCCATTGAGACCGAGGTCTCTTTTTCAAGGGTGATCTGGCCAAGAAGGCGAGCACAGATGATGACAAAACATACATAACAAGACACAATATACACATACAGTATAGACTACCATACAACCGGTATTTAAAATGAAAAGTCAAATTCCGTTAAAAGAAGTACAAGCACAATAAAACAATAGCAATCAACCCAAACTTTATATTCAACATCAAAGCAGGAGCAGCAGGTGGAAAGGATTTCCGATGTTTTTAGTTTAAAGCAACACAAGGAGATCGGAGAGGCCAGTTTGAGACGTGTGTCTGGAGGTCCATTCAGGCCAGAGGACCAACATAAAATAGGCTTCTTTTACTTGCCTCAGTCCGCAGGGGCGGTATTTTAAAGTGCATCCAGGTGCTGGATCTGAGGTTGAGCGAGTTTTGAATTAATTCAAGCTTGGAACTGATGTACCATGGAAGTTTTCCAAGAACAGCCTTATATATAAAACATACTGTACCAGTGTTGCAACCAATTAGTGAATAGAGTGTACAGTACAGTGATGCGTCCTATAAGGTGAATTGGAGATAAATCTCAGAGCGGCATGATTAAGCGGACTTAATATGAATACTTTAAGAAGAATCAAGAGGTTTATTTGTCACATACATACCAGGGCATACAGTGAAATGCGGGTGGTCATGCCTGCATCGATTGTGCAATAATACAATAATAAAATAGACATAGGAAAAAAAAACAGGTAAGACATAAGATGTGCATGATAAAAATAGACATGCTAAATTCCCGAGAAGGCACTGGTACTAATGCTTACCAAAGCGTGTCATTATTCAGGAAATAACTCATTCAGTCTGTAAATAAACATAAACATCTACTAATCAACTAACTAAGTCTCGGGACAACTAAGACCAAACCGACCCATTAATGGACAGACAGGAGGCAGTTCTTGTTTGTATAGACGGGCTTCTCATCCACATCAGACGAGGTGCACATCAAGGATGCAAAGGGGAACGTAATCCTGGTCAGAATAACAGGGCAGACTACAATATATTTGCATTTGTTAGCCATCCTAGCGATCTAAGCGATCAATCAGCTAGATACGATCAATCAGCTAGATACGATCAATCAGCTAGATATGTAAAAGTTAGAAAGACTCAGTCATGTGACTTGAACCCATTTTGTTTACAAACAAGAAACCCATCTATTCAGACTATAAAACATGACCACATGTTTTACATATACTGTACACCTCAGTGATGAGAGAGTATAAAACACTACATGTATATACTGTACACCTCAGTGATGAGAGAGTATAAAACACTACATGTATATACTGTACACCTCAGTGATGATTAGAGTATAAAACACTACATGTATATACTGTACACCTCAGTGGTGAAAGAGTATAAAACACTACATGTATATACTGTACACCTCAGTGATGAAAGAGTATAAAACACTACATGTATATACTGTACACCTCAGTGATGAAAAGAGTATAAAACACTACATGTATATACTGTACACCTCAGTGATGAAAGAGTATAAAACACTACATGTATATACTGTACACCTCAGTGATGAAAGAGTATAAAACACTACATGTATATACTGTACACCTCAGTGATGAAAAGAGTATAAAACACTACATGTATATACTGTACACCTCAGTGATGAAAGAGTATAAAACACTACATGTATATACTGTACACCTCAGTGATGAAAGAGTATAAAACACTACATGTATATACTGTACACCTCAGTGATGATTAGAGTATAAAACACTACATGTATATACTGTACACCTCAGTGATGATTAGAGTATAAAACACTACATGTATATACTGTACACCTCAGTGATGATTAGAGTATAAAACACTACATGTATATACTGTACACCTCAGTGGTGAAAGAGTATAAAACACTACATGTATATACTGTACACCTCAGTGATGAAAGAGTATAAAACACTACATGTATATACTGTACACCTCAGTGATGAAAAGAGTATAAAACACTACATGTATATACTGTACACCTCAGTGATGAAAGAGTATAAAACACTACATGTATATACTGTACACCTCAGTGATGAAAGAGTATAAAACACTACATGTATATACTGTACACCTCAGTGATGAAAGAGTATAAAACACTACATGTATATACTGTACACCTCAGTGATGAAAGAGTATAAAACACTGCATGTATATACTGTACACCTCAGTGATGAAAGAGTATAAAACACTGCATGTATATACTGTACACCTCAGTGATGAAAGAGTATAAAACACTACATGTATATACTGTACACCTCAGTGATGAAAGAGTATAAAACACTACATGTATATACTGTACACCTCAGTGATGAAAGAGGTACTGTACTAAACATTTTATTAAACCTAAAGATACTGTCTGGTCAGTAACGTGGGTGTCCCAGTCCCTCGGTTCTGCAGTAAAGACTCTTTTGCACTAGAGACTCATATCACTGGACTAATTATCACTGGACTATCTTGTATTTTGTACTTTTTTATTTTATATTGTATTTGTATTTATATTTTATATTGTTGTATTTATATTTTATATTGTATCTATAGTGTATATAGATACTGGACTGTATAGGACTGTGCAGCTCTGTATTGCCCCCCCCCCCCCCCCCCCCCCCCCCCCCCCCCCCCCCCCACCCCACCCCCTCATGCTGCTTTGACACCCGAATAAGGATAATCTTGTCTCATCTTATCTTAAACAGGAAATAAATATTCTGGTATCCCAGTCCATTTGATCCAATCAGGAGAGAGAACCCTAGATATCTTATTTCAATCAATCTTGCCAAGTCAAATTAGCTTACTGCACTGGCATGTTATTTTACTTGTTTCAAGCACATTATTTGCTTGAAACTGGTTTTTATTTCTTATGTTTGTCAGACCACCATCTCCTGATTGGATAAAGTGGGAACAGAATACCAGAAAATAATTTACTGCATAGTGGAGGGACTGGGAGACCCGTGTTACTGACCAAACACTCTATATAAGTGATTGCTGTCAGAATGTAGAGCTATTATTTTAACATGTTGACATGTAAAAAAAATAAAAAAAAAGAAGAAAGAAGAAAGAAGAAAAAAAAAACACTCACTCGCACCTTGCCGGCCGTCATACTAACACAATTGGCAAGTGTTAGAGGGTGGGAAAGCTGGTGGGTGGGGATTGGACGTTGTGGACAGCGACTCCTACAGGTCGGTTGGGTGACGCCGGTACAGCAGAAACAGGAAGTATCGAGGGCAGCGTGAGCCTCCCACACGTTACACCTCGCCACTGAGAGTCCGAGCTGTCAGGTGAAAAGATGCGACAGGCTGCCTCCTCGTGTAGCGGAGGGGACACGTGATGCAAGGCTTCTATCCTCACTACAGCAGACCAGTGGGGGGGCATAGTCTAGCAACGTTCAAGACAGGGGAAGGGAGAATTGGAATCATGAAATTGGGATGGGAGAAAAATAGAAAATAAGGAGAAAAAGTGGATAGAAAAAAATGAATTTAAGTCTCTACTTTTTATGAATCGATTGCATGTCTTATATGCCCTTTTTATTAAAAGCACTCGCTGGTGTTACAGATAACTGTAGTGGAGTCAAAAGACTATTTGCTTTGAAATGCAGTAGCATAATACTCAAGTAAAGTACAAACGCCTCAAAATGTTATTTAACCCTTTCACTGCCACACTACCAAATGGTTAACCCTTTCACTGCAGAAGGTACAGAAGGTTAACCCTTTCACTGCCACACGACAAAAGGTGAACCCTTTCACTACCACCACACTACAGACGGTTAAATTGGCCAACTTTAAATACTTAACCTACAAACATGAAACTGTTCTGACTGCGCAATATTGATGTTACTATTGAAAATTTGTCAGGAAATTATTTTAATACTAAATAGTTCCTATAGTCCCTCTGTGGTGGACACTATTACAACCAAATAGTTCCTATAGTCCCTCTGTGGTGGACACTATTACAACCAAATAGTTCCTATAGTCCCTCTGTGGTGGACACTATTACAACCAAATAATAATCAACTTTATTTGTATAGCACTTTTCATACAGAAGTTGCAGTGCAAAGTGCTTCACAACAGTAAAAAAAAAATACAGGCATAAGCGAGCATAAAAAAGATAAAGAGGTAGCAAGGTAAGGTAAATCACAGTGTTTCACATTAGGATCTAGCATCCCAATAGGCCTATCTGTTTACAGTTTCATTCAGTAATACAAATAATAAAAATAGAATAGACAAAGTGCGGTTGGATTCAGTTTAAAAATAGGCAAACAATTATAAAATAGAACGGACATACAACAGGGTATTTAACATACAACAGAGCAGTGCATCAGTAAGAAGTAAAAAGTGTGATAAAATTGTTTGAATTACAACAGAGCAGTGCTCTTAAAATTACATTGCATAGAACCGACACATGAATTTGATAGGAAGTGTATAAACGTAGGTAGGGTAAGAATAGTGCAGGTAAAGTATCATTTGTGTCAGGATATCCCTGATGTTTCATTTAAATGCCTGAGCAAAGAAATAGGTTTTAAGCTGTCTTTTGAAGATGTCTAGCGAGTTGGCTTCCCTGATGTTTTGGGGTAGTTTGTTCCATAGTTTTGGGGCATAGTTGATAAAGGCTGCATTACCGATCCTCTTTTGACTGTTTCTGGGAGCCTCTAGTAGTCCAGCAGTTGATGGTTGCAGTGTTCTCGCTGGTGTGTAATTTATTAGAGTGTTGGCGATGTAGCTAGGTCCCTGTCCATTTAGAGCTTTGTATGTAAGGAGAAGGACCTTGAAGTCAATTCTAAATGTTACAGGAAGCCAGTGTAGAGCAGCTAAGACTGGACTAATGTGCTCTCTCCTTTTGGTTCTAGTAAGCAGTCGGGCTGCAGAGTTTTAAGTGTTGATGATATCTAGCACAGGGCTTGAGACACTATCAAACACCCGTTTGAAGAAAGCTGTAGGTAGAGTACATCTAATGTGATGCATGTGAATCTTCTCATGGTTACATTGCGCGGTTTTCCGTAATCAGCTTTATTTCTATCATGAGTAATGCTGGCCCTGATCAAGGTTATTTTGTTGTTAAAGAATAGTGCAAGTTCTTCACACTTAACCGTTGATGACTGATGAGGTGTAGGGGCAGTGTTGAGTAGTAGATTAATTAAGTGGAAAAAAAATTATTCTGTGGTGGACACTATTACAAGCAAATAGTTCCTATAGTCCCTCTGTGGTGGACACTATTACAACCAAATAGTTCCTATTTCCTGTGGTTGACACTATAAGGCGTCCTGGGGACTCCCTGAAAGGAACTACATACTGTACCTTCAGGGGTTTCTTCTGTTTGCATTCTCACTGCCAATAGGAACGCTCAAGGAAGGCTGGGTGGCGCGTGCAGAGATCACACTATAGATTGATTGATTTACAACTAAGCATTTCCTGGTCGAATACAAGCTGAGAGTGCTAAAATGGCCAACGGCGAACTTTAAATACTTAACCTACAAATATGAGACTGTTCTGACAGCACACTATTGATGTAACTAAGAGATTGACTTTTAAATGCATAGGTATTTCAACTACAAACACAAGGTTGAGAATGGCTGAGCACACGGTCTGCTAACAGGAACTTGACGTCTGCCAACAATTACCGTCTGCTTGGGTCACTCCTGGTTCCTCTGTTCTGGGAGAGACCCTGCCCTGAGATGGGAGCTAAAGAAGACGCTCAACATGGGGTTCAGGGACCGTGATGGTCCTCGGTTTCATGCAAACACAACAAAGAACGGGTAGGGAGAACGGGGTTGGTTGTCACACGGGTTGGTTGTCACAATGAATGATCAAGGCTAACAACCATCTAAAAACAAGTTAGTTAGCCCACAACAATCTAAACTATAGATTTCCCTTCACACTTTTTAAGGGTAACAATTGTTTCATTATAAACCAATTGTGTAAAAGCCTAGAAGAAGAATACAGAGGAGCTGAATATTTACAATTTCACATGAAAAACACAAAAAGTCCTCTCACCTCAAGGTCAGCTGTCTTACTCCAAAGAAGACCATGTAGCTGAGCTCTGATCCTGATTCTGGACATGTCCATACCAAAATATGGGAGACAGCGCCTTTTGGTAGTGAAATATGTTTTTCCTGTTTATGTTAAGATTCATTAAGTTATGTATTTGTCAACTTGTCAATGCAATTAAACTTAAACATTTTGTTCGTCCTTCTTGCCTTCTTTTATATAATTTTTTTTTTTACCCATCCCAATTTTTTGTCGTTATGCCAATTCCCTTCCTGGTCGTTGCGTGCATTGCCCCACTGTCGGCCTAGGGAGGGTGTATGCCTCCTCCGATATACATGTGGAGTCGCCAGCCGCTTCTTTTCACCTGACAGCGAGGATTCTCACTGGGGGAATGTAACGAGTGCGGAGGTTCACGCTATCTCCCCCAGACCCCCTCCCTGCTGAACAGGCGCCCCGACCGACCAGTAGGAACCGCAGTTTACAACGACCAGGATACATACCCCACCGGCTTCCCACCCGCTAACACTGCCAATTGTGTTAGTAGGGACGACTGACCATGCCGGAGGTACCGCTGACAGCTGGATTCGATCCCAGAGTCTCTGCGGTGGTAGGCGAGTGATTAGGGTTGGTTGTCACAATGTGTCAGAGTGTCTTTGATAGGTGATTAACTCTGTGTTACAATATGTTGGGAAATGAGAGGGATACACATTTCAAGCCAACATCCTAAGCTTCAATTTAATGTAGGGAAGACAATTGAAAGATGTTTTGATGATGAGCAATTCACACTAGAGTAAAAAGTGTGACAACCATCCCCGTTCTCCCCTACTTCCGTCGACAGTTCCTGAGCTATGAAAAGGTTCCGACTTGCTGCTGTCTACTGTCTGAGCGCAGCATGGGCACAGTAGTTTACAGTAGTAATAAATATACGTAGTCACTTTCCACCCTGTATGTCTGAATACTTCCCTCTCTCTCTCTCTCTCTCTCTTGCTCTCCCCCAGCTCACGACACCGGCCTGGTGACGCTGCAGGTGGCTGTCAGTAACCAGATCATCTCCAACTCCGTGGTGTTTGAGTACAAGGCCCGCGCCCTGCCCTCACTGCCCTCATCTCAGCACGACTGGCTGTCGCTGGATGGTACGTCTTAAAGTCCCCTAAAGTTCGCCTTCAGCTGCTGCTCATGTACCTCTCTCTCTCTCTCTCTCTCTCTCTCTCTCTCTCTCTCTCTCTCTCTCTCTCTCTCTCTCTCTCTCTCTCTCTCTCTCTCTCCCTCTACCTCTCTCTCTCTCTCTTCTCTCTCTTCTCTATGTCTCTCTCTCCTCTCTCTCTCTCTCTCTCTCTCTATATATATCTCTCTCTTTCTCTCTCTCTCTCTCTCTACCTCTCTACCTCTCTCTCTCTCCTCTCTCAATCTCTCTCTTCTCTATGTCTCTCTCTCTTCTCTCTCTCTCTTCTCTATGTCTCTCTCTCTTCTCTCACTCTCTCCCTCTCTCTTCCTCTCTTATCTTTCATTCTTTCCCCCGTCGTCGTGTTGTGTCTCTGGTTCTCCTCTCTCTCAGTCTCTCAATCTCACTCTTCATCTCTCCTGTGGATGTCGGCTGGATTGTCATACGCTACAGCTCTCTTCCTCTGTTCCTCTGCTTCTCTCTCTCTCTCTCTGTCTCTCTCTCTCTCCTTCTCTCTCGCCACGTCTGTGTAGCTGTGTGCTGTCATGATTCCCGACATGTGCGTTGGCTTTCCCTGAAGAAGCTAATTAAATATACAGAAAATCCCAGAAGGTTGTTTTAGAAATTGAGAAGAAATAGATGAAATGGATGGTTGGACGTGCTGCTGAAAGTCCTTCAAATATGGTAATGTCAGTGTTGGCATTCAAGATGTTTCTGTTGTACAAAGAATCTAACAGTCACGAATGAATGATTTCACATTTTGTTCATCAACTTGACACGGTACAGTAATGTGGAAGATGAGTTCCATAACAAAGTCTGTCATTGACCTTCCATCCCTGAAACCGCATTAATGTTCTTGGATCGTCATCGGTGTGGGAACAGTTTAGATCAGATTTCAGCACCCTGGACAGCACCGTGGTCCTTTTCAAAGAACCTTTCCTTAGAGTAGTGGTTCCTAAACATGGGGTCTGGGGAACCCCTGGGGGTCGTTGAGGAGAGATATCTGCCGTAGAGATATCTGCCATAGAGATATCTGCCATAGAGATATCTGCCATAGAGATATCTGCAGAATTAGTTTGTGGCACTCAAAGCACCAAAATAAATATATTCGGAAAAAATCTAAAGCAATGTTTCTTTCAAGAAATCATGACATGGTTACTCATGTATGGACTATTTTCTACCAAAGTACGCCCCCATAATAATTCATTGAGATCTACTTCGTTACTCAAGATAATCCACCGTGAACAATGTCATGTAGGAACTATTTTCTACCGAAGTGATGGGTGTATGAAATTGTTCACAGCAAGGTGCGATTCAGGGCAGATCATCTCCAGAACTAGCCAATCACACAGAAACTATCTGGATGGATAGCTGGCACTCCAGGTACAGTAAGGGGGCTCATGTTTTATTCTATTTTATTTTTGGTTGAGCTGCCCCTATAAATTAGCCCAGTCCGGGGGAATATGCAAAAGTGACTATCCCGATGGCCACTCCACTGTTATCGCAACTACATTATAGATGGCTATGGAATTCTGAACTTAATCATATCTAACAAACCAAACTCCTCTCAGGTGGAGGAGGTCCCTGAGACAAGGTTTTATCACGTCCCGTGATGATGGCCGGGAGGATGCGATCCTCTCTACATCGCCCCCATACCTCAAATGGATCATCAGCTCTATTTTCAATCTTTCAAAATGTTCTTATGTACCCCAGTTGCTATTGCATGTACTTATTTGTGTTTCATTACACGTATATGCATACTTACCAACTGTTTCGCCTGTTTTATAGCAACACTACTATCACTGACATCTAAGAACGGCCCTTCTAAGGTTTCTCTCCTCCACATTGCCCGTGATGCTTTTTTCCTATTGCTAGGTTTTAGTGAGTTTTTCCCTTACCTTCGCGTGGGGTATGTCTGGGAGTGTTGCATTCATTTATTTATTTTACATTTTATTTTGGATTTCATGGTGTTTTTGTTTTGTTCTTGATTTATTGTGATGTTTCTTCTTGACTTGTTTAAAGAAGACGTGTCCGGCCCATGGGGACATTAACGTGTGTTGTCGGGCCTTACAAATACATTTGATTTGATTTTGATTTGATCAACCTTTAGCCTAATGTGTTTCCATTTGGGGATCCTTGACAGGAAAAGGGTTGAGAACAACTGCTTTAGAGAGTAGTACCTTTCCTGGAGAGGAACTCTGCTCTGAGATTGTCGGAGGCTTTTGCAGTGTTTTACGAAGTGGTCTAATGGAAATGTCAGGATTGATAACTGCAGTGAACCATCTTCGCTCAGGGCCGTTGGCGCAGTTATGACCAGTGAACATGGTGGAATCGGAGGGACTCTGGTCTGTCTGCAGTATAAGGACTGCTTGAAGTAGCAACTTTCAGTGTGTCGGAGAATTCTGAAGATATTTGATTTTGGATGCCATGGTCATTTAAATGGGAATTCCAGCCATTTAAGATATTCCTTTATTGATCCCCTTGTGGAAATCCGGGTGTCATAGCAGCATAGGGGGGGCGACAGTGGCTTGGTAGGTAGAGCAGTCGTCTGGTAATCCGGAGGTTCCCGGTTTGAATCCCGCTTTTCCCGGGCAGCATGTCAAAGTGTCCTTGAGCAAGACACTTAACCCCCTAACTGCTCCCGATGAGCAGGTTGGCACCTTGCATGGTCGCCTCCACCGTGAATGGGTGAGTGAATGGGTGAGTGTGAGGAACAAATTGTAAATGCTTTGGATAAAAGCTGTTATATAAATGCACCATTTACCAATTACCAATTTATGGGGGAGGGGAGGTACAGGCATAGACGTAGATTTAGGGGGGGGTCAATATTGAGAAGAGGTACATTTGTACCCCTCAAAGGGTACCTGAATATTGGCTTTTCCTTTACATAAATGAAGACATTTCCAACTACACCATTAAATGCAGGAAATGAAGTGTTTGACACTCAAAACTTCCTATGGGAGGAACCCCAGACTCCCTGCTTCCCCGTTCCCCCCACTGTTGAAACCACACCTACGCCCTTGGGTACAGATATGGACAGGGTAATAGTAGAAAGACATAAATATAGGCAATCAAATTTGATCAGAATATAAACATATTTATATTTTTAGTATATTATTCATGAGCATGCACCACTCTCCTAAAGCTAGGCATCAGAGAGAGAACCCCCCCCCCCCACAATCTGTGATGTCACTGGGGCTGCTTCATAGACAACGAATGGGGCTCTGACTTCATGAGGTCTTACACCCAAATTAGGTTATATATTCCATCATTGCTATAGGAGGTCTGACCCAGAATTAAACCTTCACTTGGGTGTACTTACTGTAAGAGCTCACACAAAGGTTTTATGGTCTCACAAAATCAGAGCCGTGTTCATTGTCAATGGCGCGGCCCCAGATTTGACATTCGTTACACCACCAATGGGAGGGTTCTCTCTTATTTTTAGCTTCTGGAGACAGTGGTGCACGTTCACGAACTGAACTGTCCTGGGGCACAGGAAATGATTAAGTGAATACTTAACCCTTTCACTGCCACACTACCAAAGGGTTAACCCTTTCACTGTGACAATACAGAAGGTTGACCCTTTCACTGCCACACGACAGAGGGTTAACCCTTTCACTGCCACACGACAGAGGGTTAACCCTTTCACTACCACAGTGTGGTGGTAGGGAAAGGTTAACCTTCTGTAGTGTGGTAGTGAAGGGGTTCAAATGGATCGTATTCCCCTTTAACAAAGACAAGGGTTAACTTAATGTTGTATTAGTATGTCTTCTACAATTTGGTTACATTTAATTTACATTTACATTACAGTTACATGTTATTCTTTAAGTGAACATTAAACACCTACTCCTACTGTGTGTATCTGGGTCCAAGGTTTCAAATGTACTCATAGAGTCAAATATACATTGTGATTTGTGTAGAGTGACAGTAAAAAGGGTTTTGTGGATGACCATCATTAGATGGCATAATGTGTTATATGAGCAGCATCTGATTTAAATTGATGAGATAATTTGATTCAGTCATATGAGTCCAAAGGTAGCCATGTTTTTATGGTAGTATATGTGCCAGTATATGTGTGTATATATATATATATATATATATATATATATATATATATTATTAGGGATGCTCGGTATTGGCTTTTTTACCGATACCGATATACCGATATTGTCCAACTCTTAATTTCCGATACCGATTTCAACCGATACCGATATATGCAGCGTTTCCCCCCCAAAAAATGTAATAATTTCAGGTAATTAACATTACATATCTCTTGTTGTGGAATTAACACAACATTATGCATATTTTTGACAATAAATAAAATCAGAATTTGTTCTTACTTGCTTGCCTGGGTAAATAAAGGTTATAGAAATGTAAAAAAATTAAATAAAAATAAAGATATTTTCCGATATCACATTTTAATGCCGATATCGGCCGATAATATCGGACATCCCTATATATTATATATATGTACTCTCTCACACACACAGTATGTGTGTGTTAGTCTGTATGTAGTATGTACTGTATATATCTATATACAGTATGTGTGTGTGTGTATATATATATATATATATATATATATATATATATATATATATATATATATATATATATATATATATATATATGTACAAATACTGTGTGAGAGAGAGTACATATATGCATATACATAAACATATATATATATGTATATGTATATATATATTATATATATACATGTACTCTCTCACACACACTGTGTGTGTGTGTGTGTGTGTGTGTGTGTGTGTGTGTGTGTGTGTGTGTGTGTGTGTGTGTGTGTGTGTGTGTGTGTGTGTGTGAGTGTGTGTGTGTGTGTGTGTGTGTGTGTGTGTGTGTGTGTGTGTGTGTGTGTGTGTGTGTGTGTGTGTGTGTGTGTGTGTGTGTGTGTGTGTGTGAGTCTGTGTGAGTATGTACCGTATGTATCTCTCTACAGTATGTGTGTAGTGTGTGTGTGGAGCTGGGGAGCGCTGCTGCAGTGTGTGAGCGCTGACAGGATAAAGTAGGACACGGCAAGGCGCGGGCTGACGGGACAGCTGCATTGCAGACAGGCCTTGGGGGAGTGGGAGTGAGTAATGGGGCTCCGAGGCGCAGCGGAACGAGCGGATCCCTCCGCCATTCATACTCCACTGGCTGGTCCATTCACAGAACCAGTTAAGGAGGAGCGGGCTGTCTCCTCCTCTCACACAGAGCAGAGGGAAAACACAGCCCACCTTATCACCGTACTTACATTAAAGGGAACAATGGCCATTTTTGGAAAACGACTATTATTTAGTAGGTACTACAACAGTTTAGCATGCACTGTATACTCATGTCTGCGCCTTTAACCAGGAACATGCTTAAAAACCTTGTGGGGAGAACGAGAGCGTCTTCACCCGGATCTCGCCAGCAGGCAGCTCAACGAGGAAATGAAGGAGCACGGAATGATAGATATTCAAACTTAAAATACTGATTCAATTCAATAATAATTTTCTGGAAGAGGACATGTTAACATAATATGGCTATGGGGCGACAATAATGTGGTCAAGAGGCATGGCTTCCTGTCTTTGGCCTTAAACTGGCTTGATATGTTTATTCACATAGTGGGAGCATTTTCATCATGAGTCTTCTCTCTTACTGAGAGACTGGGGGAGAGAGAGAAATGAGAGGAAACATCTACTTATATACACGTCACATGGTAGTATACCTGAGTGGCTCCTCCTAGAGCGCCCTCTAGTGGAAACAGATATATATGCAGTTAGACAGTTAATAACAATCCTACACAGAACCTCTGACTTCAACACTCCCACTTAGGTTTGTATTAACATACTGGATAACTTCTTTGAAAAACATTTTACAAAGGAAATAATATACCCCAAAAACATCAAAAGAAACATGACAGTCAATATCTACACACCAAACATGGCCTCTGCAAATCTCTTCAATTTCTATTTGGAGGCTGATGACAGATCTAATGAAATGGTATTTTATATCGACATGTTTACATCTCTGCCGACACACAGGGTTTCTAGCAATTGCAATGGTTCCCTGGTTGTCCTCATAAACAACAGTCTTCTTATATACATAGGTATCCATCCCTTCGAGCAGTTGTTCCAGGTAGATACACCCCTGTATGGTCATAGCTAGAGCCATATATTCGGCTTCACAAGTTGATAAAGCCACGGTGGGCTGTTTCTTTGTTTTCCACGAAACCAATGAGCTGTTTGCGTTCAAACTCACACAATATCCTGTGGTACTCCTTCTGTCTGTGGTGTCAGCTGCCCAGTCTGCATCACTGTAGGCTTTAAGCCCTAGGCCCTCGCTGCTCTTTCTGAAACACAGTTGTCTGTCGGCTGTACCTTTAAGATAACGCAAAACATGTTTTACCGTAATCCAGTGCTCCTCTGTGGGATCAGCAAAATGCTGGGACAACTTACTCACTACAAAACATAGGTCAGGGCGAGTACATGTCGTCAAATAGATGAGGCTACCCACTGCTTCCGTGTACATTTTTACATCTGTCAGTTTCTGAGCATCCTCCTGGTAGTCCAGCTTTTCATCACATGGTGTATCCCTTGTTCTACATTCCTGCATGTCAAAACGTTTCAGAATCTTTTCCACATATCTCTTCTGGGATACTGTTACACAATTGGTAGACTGCTCAAAATCCATACCTAGAAAGTGTTTTAACCTCCCAAGGTCTTTCATCTTAAATCTATTGGAGAGCATCTCTTTCACCTGAGCTAGGCTCCTGGTGTTGTCCGCTGCTATGATCAAATCGTCTACCCAGATGACGATGATCACTTTCCCCGACTCCTTTGATTCCCTCGAGTAAACACAGGGGTCTACTGGGTTGTGTAGGAAGTGATCTTTGATAAGGCATGTATGAAGCATCTCGTTCCAATTTCGCCCAGACTGTTTTAGGCCGTAAATGGATTTTTCCAGCTTACACACTAACTTCTCTCCTTCCTTTTCATAACCCTCGGGTTGTTCCATATAGATCTCCCTATCTATGGGTGCGTGCAGATAGGCTGTCTTCACATCCATCTGATGTAAAATCAGATTGTCCTCAGCTGCTTTCTGAACCACTACCCTTACACTGGTTAGATTGGCTGTGGGGGAGAATGTTTCACCATAGTCTATCCCCTCCCTCTGACTGAAACCCTTAGCTACAAACCTAGCTTTGTATTTATCGTGGCCTTCAATTCCCTCCTTGATTGAATACACCCATTTTTCTCCCACTGTCTGCCTGCCCTCCGGTTATTTGGTGAGAATGAAGGTGTGGTTGTCCTCTAGGGACCTCATCTCCTCGTCCATAGCTCTCTCCCATTTACTTCCTTCAGGGGACATTATGGCCTCTTTAAGTCTACGGGACCCCACTGACTACCCTGTAGCAGTAATCAACGGTGATGGGTGTACTGTCCTCCTCGTCACTCCCTTTCCGAGCATAGTCTGTCAGATACTTTGGGGGTCTGTGTTCCCTTGAGGGGTACCTCCCACTGCTTGGGGCACTCGGCGCCGCCCTCGGGTGCTCCTCGTCACCGTCCCCTGGGGGTGGCTTACTGTCTGCCTGCACGCCTGTGTCAAGTACACTGGGCTGATGTGTCTCGGTTTCTACACACCTTACTCTGGAGTCCAGCTCTGGCTCCTCTGTCTGTGTCTCGCCCTCACATGTTATCTTTGTGACAAACTTGACTAGCCTGTGTTTCTGCACTATCCCTTTACCGGGATAATAAACCAGGAAAGCGGGGCTTCCCTTGTCGTGTCCTACAAAGAGCCTTTTCACACACCTGGACTCTAGCTTTCCTCTGTCCTGCAGGTATGCATAACACTCTGATCCAAAACGGTGCATTTTGGCTAGATTACACTTCTTTCCTGTCAGTGCTGTGTATGGGGTGGTGCCTGTGTGCTTATTGAAACACCTGTTTCTGGTGTAGGCGGCTTCTTGTACCGCATAGTGCCATAGGCTCTTAGGTAAGTTACTGCCTACTAGCTTACACCTAGCCATCTCGAAAAGGGTGCGCCATTCTCTCTCTGCCACTCCGTTCTGGTGTGGGGAGTATGGACATGACGTCTCGTGTCTTATCCTGTTCTTCCTCAACAGTGATTGAAACTCTCTGTTTGTGAATTCAATCCCGTTGTCGGACCTCAAACATCTTACAGTACCATAAGGGGCTATGTCCGCCAGGAATTTTTCCGTGGCCTGGAGTGTGTCACGTCTGTAAAAGACTGTACATATCTAAAGCCTCCTATGGACTCGTTCCTTACTGGACCGGCAAGGTCTGTGTTAACCAACGCAAGTGGTACTTTTACTTTTTCTGTGGGATTCCTGTTTCTCGATTGAGCAAACTTCCCCTTTATGCACACGACACATTCTTTATCAGGTCTACGCTTATCGCCTTCAATGTGCAATGCATGCCTTCTGTCACCGTTTGCAGTTTCAGTAAATCCTCGTAATTACAATGACCCATAATCTCATGCCATGTCTGAATATCGTGGCTGACGGTTATTTTACACATATTATTGTCATTACACTCTGTTTTCAGGTAATACATTCTCTGATACACGTCTATGTCAAACTGTATACCGTTGGGCTCAACAAGAAAAATTTTACCTTCCATGAAGGACACTCTGGCCCCGCTTGCAGCAGCAGCCATTACAGAGAATAGTCCTTGTGGGAACGATGGCACATAGAGAGTGTTCTTTAACGTCACTGTACGCCGGCGCCCCCCATTGTCCGTGAGGTATACCTGTGCGTCCCCTCTCCCTCTCGCCAACCCGTGGATGCGCCTTCCGTCTGCCAGCTCCATGCTGTGTCCCTCCGGGCGGAAGGTTCTGTCAAAGTTCTTGAACAGACTCCTGTCGTTGATGACGTGGGACGACGCACCTGTGTCCATGATCAGTCCCTACCTTTGGGCCTGTTGCAGCTGCGTTGGCCTAGTGACGTACGCCGTCGCACGCCGATCATCGCCGCCATCTTGTCCATGTGCGTGTCGCGCGCCCTAGTCGCGTTTCATCATGCACGCTCTGCTTGCGTGCCGCGGCGATCTGCAAGGACCACACAAGACAGTCCTTGTGCAGTTACTTCTCCGATACCCTTTCTCTCCACATCGCCAACACGCCTGCTCCGTCGTGGTCCCGGTCCTCTCCCCTGGCGTCGCTCGGACCTTTAGCGCCCTCTGTCTGGCCTCCGCGGTGGCTGGTTGGGTATCTTCTGAGGCCTCGAAGTTCCTTAGCTTAGCCTTGAACTGTCCCAACGTAATGTCCGTTGAACCGTATTTGTACAGCTCCGGTAGTCCCCTCATCATCATCGCTATCATCAGCCCATCGCTCGGTGCTTCTCCGGCATTCCTTAATGGCGTCGTGATTTGCTCCGTTCTGTTGACGTATTCGGTCACAGTCTCGATTGGTCCCTTCCTCAGGGTCGTCAGTGCTATGTAGAGGGCCATGACTCGGGATCTTCCTCGCCCGATGAAATGCTCTCTCAGTATCGCCAGGCTTTCTCTGCTTTTCCATTGAATGGTGGCTTAGCTTATTACTCTCGTTGGCCTAGCGTCTAGCCGCGCGGTGCTCCCGGCGCTAACCTAGCCTGTACTTCAGCTAATCTTGCTACCCTTATTATTTCGCCCTGGCGTTATCTGGGCCCATAACCTGTTAACAGAATACGGCTATGGGGTGACAATAATGTGGTCAAGAGGCATGGCTTCCTGTCTTTGGCCTTAAACTGGCTTGATATGTTTATTCACATAGTGGGAGCATTTTCATCATGAGTCTTCTCTCTTACTGAGAGACTGAGGGAGAGAGAGAAATGGGAGGAAACATCAACTTATATACACGTCACATGGTAGTGTACCTGAGTGGCTCCGCCTAGAGCGCCCTCTAGTGGAAACAGATATATATGCAGTTAGACAGTTAATAACAATCCTACACAGAACCTCTGACTTCAACAGGACAATGTTTGTAAGCTATTAGAGGACAGGTATAACTTACATTTCTGAGTTTGGTCGTTTTCTTGTAGCCGTTGATTTTGTAAGCCTATACTCTTTGGACGATGAATGGTGCAGGCAGAGGGCTGGTTGGAGAACACAGGCTACATCAGATGAACGGTGCAGGCAGAGGGCTGGTTGGAGTACACAGGCTACATCAGATGAACGGTGCAGGCAGAGGGCTGGTTGGAGTACACAGGCTACATCAGATGAACGGTGCAGGCAGAGGGCTGGTTGGTTGGAGTACACCGGCTACATCAGATGAACGGTGCAGGCAGAGGGCTGGTTGGAGGGCTGGTTGGAGTACACAGGCTACATCAGATGAACGGTGCAGGCAGAGGGCTGGTTGGTTGGAGTACACCGGCTACATCAGATGAACGGTGCAGGCAGAGGGCTGGTTGGTTGGAGTACACCGGCTACATCAGATGAACGGTGCAGGCAGAGGGCTGGTTGGTTGGAGTACACCGGCTACATCAGATGAATGGTGCAGGCAGAGGGTTGGTTGGAGTACACCGGCTACATCAGATGAACGGTGCAGGCAGAGGGCTGGTTGGTTGGAGTACACCGGCTACATCAGATGAATGGTGCAGGCAGAGGGTTGGTTGGAGTACACAGGCTACATCAGATGAACGGTGCAGGCAGAGGGCTGGTTGGTTGGAGTACACCGGCTACATCAGATGAACGGTGCAGGCAGAGGGCTGGTTGGAGTACACAGGCTACATCAGATGAACGGTGCAGGCAGAGGGCTGGTTGGAGTACACCGGCTACATCAGATGAACGGTGCAGGCAGAGGGCTGGTTGGAGTACACAGGCTACATCAGATGAACGGTGCAGGCAGAGGGCTGGTTGGTTGGAGTACACAGGTTACATCAGATGAACGGTGCAGGCAGAGGGCTGGTTGGTTGGAGTACACAGGTTACATCAGATGAACGGTGCAGGCAGAGGGCTGGTTGGTTGGAGTACACAGGCTACATCAGATGAACGGTGCAGGCAGAGGGCTGGTTGGTTGGAGTACACAGGCTACATCAGATGAACGTGCAGGCAGAGGGCTGGTTGGTTGGAGTACACCGGCTACATCAGACAACCTGTGCTTGTCAATCTGGCTGATTTGCTGTCAGATTGATGCTAGTGTTGTGTATACGGGTTGAGTGAGAGTAGTAATGGTGATATATATTTAGAATCAGGAAATGCATTTTGAGAGAGTATAATAAAACTAGCCCTGCCTGCGCTGATGAAACTCAGAAAAACAAACCAATTCAGAAATTGTATTTATTGATTTATTTTTATTCAACCTTTATTTAACCAGGCAGGTGATTAAGAACAAAATGTACAATGATGGCCTGGTGAGAGGACAAAGGGGCCTCTTGCAGGGTGACAGGGAAAGGGGAAAATAAAAGCAAAATCATTTATAATCTTTTTTATAAAATTCATAGAAAAGAGACAGACAATAGATACATCAAAGAGGTAAGGGAAATAATTAAAACACACATGAAAAAAAAAACTAAATACAATTACAAGGTATGTAATACAGGAAGCAGAACAGACAGATTACAGTTAAAAGGATTGTTGTAGGTGTGTGTGTGTGTAAACAACTCTGCTATAGAGTCCTTAACCCTTTCACTGCCACACGACAGCCGGTTAACCCTTTCACTGTGACAATACAGAAGGTTAGCCCTTTACTATCACACAACCGACGGCGATGCTCCATCATTAGCATCATTAGCTCTGCATCCGCAGTCGTCAGGTTGTGTGATAGTAAAGGGCTAACCTTCTGTCGTGTGGCAGTGAAAGGGTTAAAAGTAGCGAGGGGGGTCAATTTGTCCATTTTCAAAGTATTTTGCATCTCGTTCCAACTGCTGGGAGCAACCAATTGGGAGGAGGACTGACCGAAGGAAGTGTTAAAACACGGACGAACCTCTAGCGAGTTATGGTGAGCAGCTCCGGTGTTATAGGGAGTATAGATGACCATTTCTATTTCAAATGTAAGATAATACCTGCCGTAGGTCAGAAGCGTGGTAATAATGGTATAGCCTGCCTATTATTGAATAGGTATTTTTTACATTATCATTTCACTGTAATTTCACGCTCCATTCATTTCCTCGCTGAGCTGCCTGGCGAGATTACTATAGATGACGCTCTCCCTGCAGTATAGAATGAATGGCAAACATGAATGGCAGGCAGGACTACAGTGTGGGCCTTTTTCTACCATGTTGTATAACATGATGACAACTTGGCTGAAACGTTGTATTTAACCCTTTCACTACCACACTACAGACGGTTAACCTTTCACTACCACACTACAGAAGGTTAACCCTTTCACTACCACACTACAGACGGTTAACCTTTCACTACCACACTACAAGTTTCAAGTTTCAAGTTTCTTTAATAGTTGTCATACAGAAGTACAGAATACTTTTATACAAAATGCTTCTTACTGTTACGCTCCAGAGACTGTGCAAGACAAGATAAGTATGAAATAAAATAACATAGTATAGCATGTAAATTAGAAGTAAAAAAAATTAGGTCACAGTGTTCAGTATAGACATATGTACAATGTTCGATGCAGAGTAGACGTAACTGAGTTACCATATAATATACAATACTGTGTAGTGTACTAATATACAATACTATATAGTGCAAGGCAGAAATAGGATGAGGTGCAATTTAGGTACAATTTACAGTAGGTGTACGAGTTGTAGTGCAAATCCTTTATCAATAAATATAAAGTGTGTTTGTGTGATCTAAAGTGTGGAGAGTGGGTGCTGCAGTGTGTTGTTTGTTTAAGTGAGTGTGTGCGTGTGGGTGTGTGTGCTGTGTGCATTTGATGGTTGTTGCATAGTGTTTATTGTTCGTTTAGCAGCCTGATGGCCTGGGGATAGAAGCTTCTTCTGAGTCTTTCTGTGCTCGCCTTAAGACTCCGGTATCGCTTGCCTGACCGCAGCAGTTCAAAGAGGCAGTTGTTCGGGTGGCTCAAGTCCTTAATAATTCTCTTAGCCTTCCCCTTGCACCGCTTGTTGTAAATGTTCTGGAGGGTGGGAAGCCCCCCTCCAATTGTGCGTTCGGCTGAACGTGTCACTCTTTGTAGTCTGCTACGGTCTTGTGCAGTGCTATTCCCAAACCAGGAGGTGATGTTGCCAGTCAGGATGCTCTCTATTGTACATGAGTAGAAGTTCCTAAGGATCTTCTGACTGACTTGGAACTTCCTTAGGCGCCTGAGGAAGTAGAGGCGTTGTCGTGCCTTCTTCACAACACTGTCAATGTGTGTGGTCCATGTCAAATCCTCGGATATGTGGGCTCCGAGGTACTTGAAACTGTTCACTCTCTCAACCGGTGCCCCGTCGATGCTGAGGGGGCTGTAGTCCTTGACCCCCGACCTCCTGAAGTCCACAATCATCTCTTTTGTTTTGCTGACGTTCAGGGAGAGGCAGTTCTCCTGACACCACTGTGACAGGTTCTCTACCTCTTCCAGGTAGGCCCTTTCGTCGTTGGCAGAGATCAGGCCCACCACTACTGTGTCATCAGCAAATTTGATGATGGTGTTGTTGTTCCGCTGTGCTACGCAGTCATGTGTGTACAGGGAGTAGAGGAGGGGGCTCAGAAGGTTAACTCTTTCACTACCACACTACAGAAGGTTAACCTTTCACTACCACACTACAGAAGGTTAACTCTTTCACTACCACACTACAGAAGGTTAACCTTTCACTACCACACTACAGAAGGTTAACCTTTCACTACCACACTACAGACGGTTAACCTTTCACTACCACACTACAGAAGGTTAACTCTTTCACTACCACACTACAGAAGGTTAACCTTTCACTACCACACTACAGAAGATTAACCTTTCACTCCCACACTAAAGAAGGTTAACCTTTCACTACCACACTACAGAAGGTTAACCTTTCACTACCACACTACAGAAGGTTAACCTTTCACTACCACACTACAGAAGGTTAACCTTTCACTACCACACTACAGAAGGTTAACCTTTCACTCCCACACTAAAGAAGGTTAACCTTTCACTACCACACTACAGTAGGTTAACCTTTCACTACCACACTACAGAAGGTTAACTCTTTCACTACCACACTACAGAAGGTGAACCTTTCACTACCACACTACAGAAGGTTAACCTTTCACTGCCACACTACAGAAGGTTAACCTTTCACTGCCACACTACAGAAGGTTAACTCTTTCACTACCACACTACAGAAGGTTAACGTACGGTTATGTATATAACCATAGTTATATGAGTATAGTGACGCTCAGCGTCATTAGTGCAATACTCTCCACTTCAGTACTTGCGCTGAATAAAAACTCACAATGTACCTTTACATACCAACATCTGTCTGACCACACCCCCATCCGCTACCTACATAAGCAGGGGTGTGGCCATGCCCTCATCTCCTTCCCAATCTTTCACCACAAGGCAAGATCAAGGGGTCCTCAGGGGAGTCCTGATGCTGAGCGTCACTATACTCATATAACTATGGTTATATACATAACCGTACGTTATATTATTGTATAGCTCTGCTCAGCGTCATTAGTGCAACACAGGAGCTGAGCAGAGCTGAGCTCGACAAATGTACCCCACTGAGGCCCCCCACAACCATCAGAACCGGGGAGGACCCGAGCCCCCCCGACCCTCCCTAAGCGGAGGACGGGAGGGAGACGGATCCGACTGCGCGAAGAGGAGCTTGAGCAACTCAACGCACAGGGTGAGCAGACCGTGGGGCGTACCCACGACTACACAAACCCACAACCCGCATGCCACTAGGTAACGAACGGAAGGAACAAACCCCCGTTACCACCCCTAATATCATGGGGTCAAGAGCAAAGCCCAACCCTGTGGCAAGGCCGTAGCAGCGGAGCGCGAAGGAGGACCCAGACCCAGAAGAGACTGGACCCCCCCGGAAAAAGGGGGCCTGGAGAGGTCAATGACACCACAGCATCGAGACCTCACCAGGCGGTCACTAGTGACACCGCCCCCCACATCGCCAGCGTAGTCGGACAGGGCCCATCCAAGAGCAGGCCCTTCCCCCCAATAGCATGCCGCCTGGCTCACTGACCCTGGTATACTCAGGCAGTCACACATCCAAGCACAACCCAGGCCTGAACCTATACCGCCTCCGAAATCGAACGAGATCGGGCGTGTTCAGGTTGGCATGGCTGTAAACTCGAAGCACTCAAGAGGCTACACCTACAGCGGCAGCAGGCAGCGCACCGGGGAGACGACCTCCAGAAGAGGTCGATCCCTCAATCCAGGCAACGGGCACTTGACCTGAGCCTGGAGCACTGCGGACTAGACAGGCGCCAAAGGGGTCTGCAGAAACAGCACCGCGGCGGAAAGGGCATATGCTGGTAATGTTGCGCACCATGTCACAGCCTCCACACAAAAAAACAGACTCTCTAGAGTCTAGAGGGGTTGAGGCAGAGAAGGCTGACACGATTGGCAGACGTCATGAAACATGCGGGGGCACACTCAAACGGCCTAACCCGAGAGTTGACTCCGCTACCAACACACCAGGGAACCAACCACCAAACATGAGGCGGTTGTTCCTATAACCCCTCAAGAAAAAACTCCAAAACACAACTGCGGGTATACACTGGCTATACCGCAGTACAAGTGTTTTCAAACAGGGGTTATCCCAGGCCTACGGGTCGACAAAACAATTTCGGACCGGGCCCGGCGGACCGGAACGTACACAGGGTTGCCAGAGGAGTCCCATAAGAATCACCTCAACAGCCCCCTCCCAATCATGCGTAAGCAGGAGAAGAGAGGGGCGAAAAGAATGGAGAAGGACCAGGCCCCCTTAGCGCAGAGCAAGGTACAACACAACATGGACCAAGCAACAGTAATACGTAGTAACACAACCACGAACATCTCCATAACGTCAAACCCTGTGACACCCGGGCCGACCCGGCATTTTCCCCCCCGAAAAAAGCACAAGTCCCTCAGGGTACCAGAACAGCAGATCTGCATCCCCGGCGGACAACGGGTTAACTGACCTGGACCGGCGCCACCAGAACCAGTCCTGTGCCCTAATCACGCCGACATCCCCAACACTAGGAGGGGGGTAGGTACGCATGTCGATCCAAAACATTATAGAGGGCGCCACCCAGACGGCCCTTACGTACCGCGCTCGGTGGCCCACCCCAAGGGCGTGAGACTCCTCTACCTATGCTTTGATCTATTCTGTTAACATCCCCCAGATATGAACGAGAATTCATTGAGACAACACTGGCGCTCGGAAGAGACAATCTCCATCCCAGTCGCCCCATAAAAACGCCGTTTTAATGATGAGCAACCAAGGCGCGCAAGCCCCTGCGTGATTCTTATGAGAAGCACCCAGGGCCAGCACTATGTACACGTCGAGACCCAAAACACATCAATGGATAGTCTAACAAGACACCAGATACCGTTCCTCCAAGCCGCCTGGGAGAACGACAAGAAGCCGCTTTTTTCACAGAAAAGAATACGGACATGGGTCCCATACGACGCGGCTGAGGGAAAAACAACACCCTGTCAACCATGCTCCATAAAAGAGAGGACGGAGAGCGACATACCCTATGATGGGGGGAAAAACCATGACTCAACAGACCATTACCGGCGAGGAGTCAGGGAACTCCCTAAACAATATCCCGTCAACCTGCTCCATAAAGGAGAGGATGGGGACCCCCAGAGAGACTTCCCACGTGAGCAATAGATTGAAAAGACATATTGCAACATTGAGCTATGTAACAATTGGATAAGGACTCTCCGAGGAGGAGGCTCTGAAACTCTGAGGAGGCTCCCTCACTGAGAGGGAGGCTCTGAACTCACCGAGGAGGCTCTGAAACTCCCTGAGGAGGAGGCTCTGACCCAATACACACACTACCAGTAGGGAGCAGAGCAGAAGAACAACGTCTCTACTGTGTTGCATCACCCACCAAGCTCAATATACATACAACAGAGCAGAACTTATTTTTAAGTTCTACTCACCATGACAATCTGAGGAGGAGGCTCTGAAACTCTAAGGAGGCTCCCTCACTGGGAGGGAGGGTCTGAACTCACAGGAGGCTCTGAAACTCCCTGAGGAGGAGGCTCTGAAACTCCCAGTAACAGAGGTCCATAACATGGAGCCCGAATAACCCATGGAAGTCTTACCAATAGAAACGCGCCCAATGACGTACACTATGGCGGGGGAATTTCCATGGTCCACTGCCAAATATGGCGTGGGACCAGGAAACTCCCCCCCGCCCTGTAACGCGCTGATCCAGCAACGTGACAGGAAGCCCGAAGGACAGGGGGTTTTAACCCCTGACCAATCAGAAAAAGGGGAGGAAGGTTTTACCAGTTCACCCCTTTATGACCCCTCACCCCTGATACGATGTAATGACAAAGTAGAGCCATGACACCAGTCATAGCATGCTACCTGAAGCGTTAAACAGCTTCACATAGACTCATGTGCGAAACCTGCCATCTGAATTTTACAAAGAAAAACACAGACCCAGAGAGGGCCCCTTTAAGAGCCCCGGTACCAGAGCTTACACATGTGACTTCTGTAGGCCAACACCTAACCCAGTTGTGGGTCTTAACGACACACACAACCCTTCATCACAATAAAAAAGGCAAAAGTACACTCTCACTACCGTAAGAGGAACGCCGTTTTTCATAACAAGAGAAGACACAAGTCCTCGATTAAATATTGGCCACAGGCCTTGCTAAGTCCACATGATAGCGACCAAAACAATCTTTTCCCTAGGAAAAAATCTTTTCCCAAGCAGGAGCACAACCCCAGCAGAAGCTGAGGGATTACACCGTATCCCCACGAACATAGTGAAACAATATATTGTAAACAAAGCATGTTTGAGAGGAGGGGGGAAAGCCGCAGGGACCAGGTTGAACAGGTACTGCCCTGTTAATGTGAACACGCTACCTGTTTATTGTCATCACAGGCTGAGAGAAGGACTCACCCCTCGATCATATGTCACTAAGCATAGCTTTGCAGGGTTATTAACCCAACTAGTTGTGAGCTCAACCACGTTAACTAACGTTACATGAACACACAAGTTCTCATCACAACCAACCAGTACATTTTTACTCACGTAAAAAACAACGCAGATTTTCTAGGTAGAGAGAAGCTATACCAGTGACAAGACAATTCACACACAACACATGTCGTATCCCCAATGTAGTGCAGCAACATACGTTTTGGAAAACATTGTTATTACAAAACATTTAGAAGGGAAGGAAGGAAGAGGCGTTTAAGCATCCAGAAGGACTCTTACCTACACCACGAGCGCAGGCTGAGAGGACTGCAACCACTGGTCTCTCCATGTTGACGAAAGTCCTCGCTGGCGGGGCAACGCGGTGTAGGGCCGACTAACATCCTCTGTCAAAGATGACGTCGTAGTCGGAGTGTTATGGCCTGTTATCCTCACGGCTAATGTTCAACGGTGTAGCATAAGCTAACAGCCAACACAGGCCGACTGGTAGCAACAAGCTAACGTTCCTGGCCTAGTGAACATAACGAGCCGGCGCCGCAGCTAACAGCTAACAGCTAACTGGCTAACAGTTAGCTCACCCAGCTAGCACGCAAGCTAAGCAGCTATCACCGAAACTGCACACGAGAACACAATAAGCCAACACCTCAGACAGCCGCCGTCTGACTCACCTCCTCATCCTAAGAGAGAAGAGAAAAAGAAATCAACACAGTTTCCAGAACGGTGCAGATATACAGCGGTGTCGGCACAATTCCCTCACAGGCTGCAGCCGACTTGAGCGTGGAGCTTACGATAATGAAGCACCAAACACACTTTTCCTTGTGAGGGTAACTTTCAACTTGAAAGATGGGGCCTTCACATGACAGAGAAGAATCCGCTCGTCCAAAAGATCCCGGGTTTTAACCACAGACCTTGGTCACGGCCCACTAGATTGACTACCGTGGGCTTCAAACCAGGACCCTCCTTCTGCCACCTAAGAGGCAGAAAAAAGGATACCAGTCTGGGGCCAGTCTTCGTAAATTGTGCAGCTAACCCCCCATAGCAACACAACTGGTGCTTGCATAGCAAAAAACATCACTCACCCAGAGGTAGCCAGCTTCCCACAACAGCCGACGCCTCCTGCACAGTCCAGCTGCAGAACCGGAGGTAATACCTGTCCAGCTGCGGCTTGGAGGACTGCAGGTGGGGATTAGACCAGCGACGCCGGTGGAGGTCAGAATGATCATCATCTTCCAAACACCCCAGTGACGAAGACATTATCGCCGTATTTTCTCGAAAATAGTGAGAGTGAAAACAAAGATATAATGTCAACGTATCTCCTTGCTCTTCTGTTCTCCTTTCTTCAGTCTAAACAACCTAGCTCAAGTGTTTGGTATACAGGCACTTCCTTGTGGTGAAAGTGAAGAAGGAGATGAGGGCATGGCCACACCCCTGCTTATGTAGGTAGCGGATGGGGGTGTGGTCAGACAGATGTTGGTATGTAAAGGTACATTGTGAGTTTTTATTCAGCGCAAGTACTGACGTGGAGAGTATTGCACTAATGACGCTGAGCAGAGCTATACGATAATATAACCTTTCACTGCCACACTACAGAAGGTTAACCTTTCACTGCCACACTACAGAAGGTTAACCTTTCACTACCACACTACAGAAGGTTAACCTTTCACTACCACACTACAGAAGGTTAACCTTTCACTGCCACACTACAGAAGGTTAACCTTTCACTACCACACTACAGAAGGTTAACCTTTCACTACCACACTACAGAAGGTTAACCTTTCACTGCCACACTACAGAAGGTTAACCTTTCACTCCCACACTAAAGAAGGTTAACCTTTCACTACCACACTACAGAAGGTTAACCTTTCACTCCCATACATCACTATCATGCATCACTATCATACATCACTATCATACATCACTACCATACATCACTACATCACTACCATACATCACTACCATACATCACTACCATACATCACTATGATACATCACTACCATACATCACTACATCACTACATCACTACATCACTACCATACATCACTACATCACTACATCACTACATCACTATGATACATCACTACCATACATCACTACATCACTACATCACTACATCACTACCATACATCACTACATCACTACATCACTACATCACTACCATACATCACTACATCACTACATCACTACCATACATCACTACATCACTACATCACTACCATACATCACTACATCACTACATCACTACATCACTACCATACATCACTACATCACTACCATACATCACTACATCACTACATCACTACATCACTACCATACATCACTACATCACTACATCACTACATCACTACCATACATCTCTGGATGTTGTTTTCTGCTGATGCTCATTTACATTTACATTTAGTCATTTCTCAGTGGTTCCCAAAGTCGGGGTCGCGATCCAAAGGTGGGCCGCGAGCAGCCACGGATGGGCCGCGAGATGATTAAAAAAAAAAAAAAAAAAAAATTATTTAATTTTTTTTGTCAGGCCACTGAACTTAGAAGCAGGCCAGGACAGTGTTTCTAGTTGTATTCAAAAATTCTATTCTATTGTATTCTAAAATGTGACTATATGGTTTTATATTAACTTAATAAATAAACAAAAACGAAAAATCTATTTATTTCAACGAACATTTCAAACTAAATAACAGATTATGCACATAAAACGCTGAAAACAACCGAAGCAACAATAGTATTTTAATGAGGCTATTATTATTATCATTATTATTTTGCAACAAGTTAGCCCTCTCATAAATAGCACATATAAATGAATAACTAACTTGAACTAACTTAATAGGATTGAAGTGATATTTGGCTTAAAAAATCGGTCGCCTGGCAAAAAAAAAAAAAAAAAAGCCAGACGATGTGCATTGGGCCGCGGCTCTCTGACGCCTTATTTTCTGGGCCCCGGCCTGAAAAGTTTGGGAACCCTGTTTAGCTGACGCTTTTATCCAAAGCGACTTACAAGTTCTGTACGACAAGTCATCAGGAAGGGTACAACTCTATCAGCTGAGTAACAATGTTCATCAAAGTGTTGCGTGTTACAGTGTAGGTTAGTTTATTAGGACAAGTGCATGACAGTAAGGTTAGTTAGGGTTAGAGTATTTAAAAAAAAATATATATATTTAATATATATTATTATTTCAGATAATGGTTGAAGAAGTGCGTCTTTAGTCGACGGCGGAAGATTGGACGGGTTTCAGCTGTCCTAACTGGGGTGGGTAGTTCATTCCACCATTGTGGGGCAAGGACTGAGAATAGGCGGCTTCTCTTTGATGACCCTCCCGGGGCTTGGATAGGAGTAGGTCTGAGGCGGCCAGAAGATGCAGAGTGTAGGGGTCTTGAGGGTGTGTAGTTAGAGACCATTGACCGGAGGTAGGCGGGAGCGGTTCCCTCTGCCGCACGGTATGCTAGGTCGAGGGCCTTGAAGCGGATACGTGCAGCAATGGGGAGCCAGTGCAGGTCCCTAAGAAGTGGGGTGACATGGGCCGACTTCAGTAGGTTTGAGATCAGGCGGGCCGCTGCGTTCTGAATGAGTTGAAGAGGCAGTGGCCGGGAGGCCAGCGAGCAGTGCGTTTCAGTAGTCGAGGCGGGAGATGACTGTTGATTGGACAAGGAGTTGGGTGGCTTCTTTTGTCAGGAAGGGGCGGATCCTTCTGACATTGCTCAGGAGGAATCTGCAGGTTCTGGTTGTCGCTGCGATGTGAGCGAAAAGTTCAACTGGTCGTCAAGGACAACACCAAGGTTCTTGGCGGTCGGGGACGCGGTCACAGCTGCATTCTCGACTGTGATGGAAAGGTCGGTCAGGGGGGAGGATTTGGCCGGCAGGTGGAGCAATTCTGTTTTGCTTAGGTTCAGTTTGAGGTGGTTGGTCGTCAGGCGGAGATGTCGGACAGACAGGCCGAGATCCGCTCAGAGACGTAGATATCTGAGGGAGGGAAGGAGAGGAAGAGTTGAGTATCATCGGCATAACAATGATACGAGAAGCCATGAGACGTGATAATGTTACCCAGTGATTTTTATGAGGGCCGTGACTCTGGCTTGTTTTAGGGAGGTGGGGACCACCCCCGAGTTGAGTGAAGAGTTGATGGTTGCAGTTAGGAATGGGAGGATGTCTGGTGCTATGGTCTGGAGGAGTGGGGAGGGTAGCTGGTCCAGCTGGCATGTAGTCGGACGGTTCGACGTTACCAGTGTCAGGGTCTCGGCTTCTGTAATGGGAGAGAAAGATGACAGAGTGAAGGATGAGGTTCTGGATTCAGTATTTGGAACGGGTGGGGGTTGGGAGAAGGCGCTGTGGATGTTCTCCACTTTTTCCTCAAAGAAGATTGCGAAGTCTTCGGCAGAGAAAGATGAGGGAGGAGGGGGTGGGGGGGGGTGAGGAGGGAGGACATGGTAGCATGCAGTTTGCGAAGATTCTTGGCAGAGGCCTCGATCCTATGGTGAAAGAAAAAAGCTTTGGCATTAGTAATGGTTTTGGAGAATGTTAACAAGAGGTTGTGATATGTGTCGAGCAGTGAGCTCACTGTCTGCCGTCACAGCTCCTTGCACTAGAAAGTGTCATTGTGTTAAATTGGTCTTTCCAAGAGATTTATTAAATGTATTTCTTTGGTTTTATATGTAAAGCTTTCTGAATTTGAGCTCATCCTCTTGCAAAATATCAATTAGCCAATTAGCCAATTCGCATCAGGAACAAACAAAGACAAAACTGAATGGATGCATATTTCTTTTTAAGATGTGTTGTATTCTTTAACCCTTTCACTACCACACTACAGAAGGTTAACTTTCCACTACCACAACCATCTGTAGTGTTGCAGTGAAAGGGTTAACCCTTTGGTAGTGTGG
This sequence comes from Notolepis coatsorum, assembly GCF_963971535.1. NCBI lineage: Eukaryota > Metazoa > Chordata > Actinopteri > Aulopiformes > Paralepididae > Notolepis > Notolepis coatsorum. The sequence goes on along the minus strand of NC_140181.1, from coordinate 102,375,023 downwards.
CGGTGAAAGGGGTAACCCTCTGTATTGTCGCAGTGAAAGGGTTAACCCTTTGGGAGTGTGGTAGTGAAAGGGTTAACCCTTTGTTAGTGTGGTAGTGAAAGGGTTAAGAAGAAGCCAGAGCAGACTGTTGTTGTGACACTTGGCCATCATCACCAGTGTCCAGTGGTTCCAGTTGTTGTTATTCTGGCTGATTCACCCATTCTGCTCCAAACCTCCACCGAGTCGCATCTGTTTGTCTCCGTCTGAAAGGCTCTGCAGCAACCAGCACTGTTTCTGTGATGTTTGTAACTCGTGCTGCTGCACCGCGAGCTGACTGGATCTGCCAGTTCCCAGAAACCTGCCTGAAAACATGACATTAGAATAATACAGCTAGAGAGAGAGAGAGAGAGAGAGAGAGAGAGAGAGAGAGAGAGAGAGAGAGAGAGAGAGAGAGAGAGAGAGAGAGAGAGAGAGGGGGGGGGGGGGGGGGGAGAGAGATAGAGAGAGAGAGAGAGGGAGGGAGAGAGAGATTTATTTGTCACGTACATACACAAGACATGTAGTGAAATGAAGGTGGCCATGCCCTCCTCGATTGTGCAAAGATACAAATAATAAAATAGAATAAAAAAATAAGAGAGACAGAGAGAGACAGAGAGAGAGAGAGAGAGAGAGAGAGAGAGAGAGAGAGAGATGCATCATAGAATTATCATAGAATTATTTATAATATTGCTACATGGATATTATATTATATAATATATTATATGGTAGATGGATATTATTATATTATACAGTATATTTGTGTGAATAACGCATACTAACTACTAGTCCATTTGACTTATTATTGCGATAAATAAGCTCAATATCTGCAGCCGAAAATCTGTCTCCAGCCTGGTATCTCTCTGGACCAGAGCTGGGGTTTCAGAGCACCACGGCGCTGTGGACAGCGACACAGCGGCAGAGCAGCAGGCTCTGTAACCAAACCAACTGTGGGAAGGAAGTCTGTCAGGCCGCAGGATGTGCTGCTGTTGTTGTTGTTGTTGTCCTAAATAGTTGTTTACCTACTGCTATGAGGAACATTCCAGTTCTTCAGTGGCGCATAAGCTATAAAACAAAACCACTGTGGAATCAAAACAAGAACTTTTCTAAAGTAGGGCACATGTGCACCGACCTGTGTGGCCATGGATTCCATGATGCCCACGAAGCCGCACATCTTTCATGCCCACCAGTGTCTTGTTGTGGCACAGACCGAGTAGCAAGCTGCTAGCACTACACACAGACTAACGGGACAAGAAGACCCCCTGTCACCTTGTTGTTGTTGTTGTTGTTGTTGTTGTCTCTTTATCAGGCTTGTGCTATTCAACCCCACGTTTTGTGTCGTGTGTATAACCCGACCTGTAGTATATAATGACATGACACGCCATGCGATACTGTGTCTTGGTCTGCAGTGTGCCACGCGGCTTGAGAAGTCATTCTTCCACACAGAAGACCGCGCGCTATGATGTACTAATGGCACAGCTGCCTGCCTGCCTGCCTTGATTTGTCATAATGCAGAGTGGGGGTTGGGGCGCCTTTTCTCCGCAGCACTGCAGGTACACGGAGCCATGGGCAGGACAGCGCAGGCGGGAGGTAATGCTGTTGGAACCGCAGAGCACTCTCTCTCTTCATGCCCACTATAACCATTGACTCGTGTGCTCGATCCCGTGCCCCCCCCCCCCCCCCCCCCCTCGCAACCCGGGAGAGGTTCATTTCGGAACACGCTCCCGTGAATTACAGCCCCACATATAGCAGCAACACATATGTATTGTTGTGGATGTTAAACGCTGTATAGTATAGCCTATAAAACTATACACCGGTGCGTGACAATCGGGATCAGAGACCTCA
>NC_140181.1:102344489-102372963 GCF_963971535.1 Notolepis coatsorum | reverse complement strand
TTAGTACAGTACCTCTTTCATCACTGAGGTGTACAGTATATACATGCAGTGTTTTATACTCTTTCATCACTGAGGTGTACAGTATATACATGTAGTGTTTTATACTCTTTCATCACTGAGGTGTACAGTATATACATGTAGTGTTTTATACTCTTTCATCACTGAGGTGTACAGTATATACATGTAGTGTTTTATACTCTAATCATCACTGAGGTGTACAGTATATACATGCAGTGTTTTATACTCTTTCATCACTGAGGTGTACAGTATATACATGTAGTGTTTTATACTCTTTCACCACTGAGGTGTACAGTATATACATGCAGTGTTTTATACTCTTTTCATCACTGAGGTGTACAGTATATACATGCAGTGTTTTATACTATTATCATCACTGAGGTGTACAGTATATACATGTAGTGTTTTATACTCTTTCATCACTGAGGTGTACAGTATATACATGTAGTATTTTATACTCTTTCATCACTGAGGTGTACAGTATATACATGCAGTGTTTTATACTCTTTCATCACTGAGGTGTACAGTATATACATGTAGTGTTTTATACTCTTTCATCACTGAGGTGTACAGTATCATGTAGTGTTTTATACTCTCTCATCACTGAGGTGTACAGTATATTCATGTAGTGTTTTATACTCTTTCACCACTGAGGTGTACAGTATATACATGTAGTGTTTTATACTCTTTCATCACTGAGGTGTACAGTATATACATGCAGTGTTTTATACTCTTTCATCACTGAGGTGTACAGTATATACATGTAGTGTTTTATACTCTTTCATCACTGAGGTGTACAGTATATACATGTAGTGTTTTATACTCTAATCATCACTGAGGTGTACAGTATATACATGTAGTGTTTTATACTCTTTCATCACTGAGGTGTACAGTATATACATGTAGTGTTTTATACTCTTTCATCACTGAGGTGTACAGTATATGTAAAACATGTGGTCATGTTTTATAGTCTGAATAGATGGGTTTCTTGTTTGTAAACAAAATGGGTTCAAGTCACATGACTGAGTCTTTCTAACTTTTACATATCTAGCTGATTGATCGTATCTAGCTGATTGATCGTATCTAGCTGATTGATCGCTTAGATCGCTAGGATGGCTAACAAATGCAAATATATTGTAGTCTGCCCTGTTATTCTGACCAGGATTACGTTCCCCTTTGCATCCTTGATGCGCACCTCGTCTGATGTGGATGAGAAGCCCGTCTATACAAACAAGAACTGCCTCCTGTCTGTCCATTAATGGGTCGGTTTGGTCTTAGTTGTCCCGAGACTTAGTTAGTTGATTAGTAGATGTTTATGTTTATTTACATACTGAATGAGTTATTTCCTGAATAATGACACGCTTTGGTAAGCATTAGTACCAGTGCCTTCTCGGGAATTTAGCATGTCTATTTTTATCATGCACATCTTATGTCTTACCTGTTTTTTTTTCCCTATGTCTATTTTATTATTGTATTATTGCACAATCGATGCAGGCATGACCACCCGCATTTCACTGTATGCCCTGGTATGTATGTGACAAATAAACCTCTTGATTCTTCTTAAAGTATTCATATTAAGTCCGCTTAATCATGCCGCTCTGAGATTTATCTCCAATTCACCTTATAGGACGCATCACTGTACTGTACACTCTATTCACTAATTGGTTGCAGCACTGGTACAGTATGTTTTATATATAAGGCTGTTCTTGGAAAACTTCCATGGTACATCAGTTCCAAGCTTGAATTAATTCAAAACTCGCTCAACCTCAGATCCAGCACCTGGATGCACTTTAAAATACCGCCCCTGCGGACTGAGGCAAGTAAAAGAAGCCTATTTTATGTTGGTCCTCTGGCCTGGAAGGACCTCCAGACACGTCTCAAACTGGCCTCTCCGATCTCCTGGTGTTGCTTTAAACTAAAAACATCGGAAATCCTTTCCACCTGCTGCTGCTCCTGCTTTGATGTTGAATAAAAAGTTTGGGTTGATTGCTATTGTTTTATTGTGCTTGTACTTCTTTTAACGGAATTTGACTTTTCATTTTAAATACCGGTTGTATGGTAGTCTATACTGTATGTGTATTGTGTCTTGTTATGTATGTTTTGTCATCATTTGAGCTTTGCCTTCTTGGCCAGATCACCCTTGAAAAAGAGACCTCGGTCTCAATGGGTTTTTATTTTCTGGTTAAATAAAGGTTTGATGATGATGATGATGATGAAGTATTCCTATTTGAATCCTTTCCGTGTGAGTGGAACGGTGGAACGGTGGAACGAACTTCCCACCAGTTAGCAGCCGAAACCTGACAAATTGTTCTGCCGCCGACTAAAAAACACACTTCTTCAATCAATATCTGAAAAATAAACAAAAAAAACCTTCGTACTGTCTTTTACTATCATGCACTTTGTCACTAAATAATCTTCCTTGTCTATATTACTAGCTACTATGCTAATTATGTCTTTACTACTATGCACTATGTAGCACCCATGTTTCAACACTGTTTGATGAACATTGTTACTCAGCTGAAAGAGTTGTACCCTTCCTGTTGTACAGAACTTGTAACTCGCTTTGGATAAAAGCGTTCAGCTAAATGACAAAATGTAAAATGTAATGTAATGTAAAAGAGGTTCTTCTGCATTATTGCATGTGGGAAAAAACTATATTACTGATCTGTTGATGAAACCAACTAATGGATTCACTGATTAATCCATACTATTAGTCGACTATCAGAATTTCTTTAGGGCAGCCTAAAGCCTACAAACCTCACTTCACTTTCCTTGGGGTAAATCATTTTTCTTTTTTTTTATGTCTCCAAAACAAGTGCCTGTAGTTCAATTGGCTTCATTTCAGTTTATTTAATTGAAAACACATTTATTCTCCCACACTTACGAGGTGTTGATCGAAGGCCTATAATAGTATGTGACAGCTTAGCAAAAGTTTTGAAAACCAATTTGAAACTTGAGATGATTTGTTTACATTTGCACTGTCTGTACGCACTACACATTCAAGTTACTTTGGGAATTGGGAATTATATATCGCAAAGATTAATGTCCAATACCGAGTTCTACCCCTCAAGAATAATTATGCGTATATATATATCCATAATTAATATAGGCTGCTCAATAAACGTCCAGCATGGAGCTTTACTGTATACGTCCGGCACGCAGAGTGATAATAACTCACACAAGCAAGACTAAATCTCATTATGTTCACGGGCGTTCACTGAATCATGTTGATTATCTGACGGGTCACAAGGCTCCACCAAAGTTCTAGATGACTCATTGCACCAAAAAACACGAAAAGGACCCAGTGGGAATAAGCCCTGCGTTTGGTGCAAGAAAAAGCTTGCTTTTCAAAAAAGCCGAGGCCGTTAAAAAGCTGACAATGTTGCCTTGAATATGATGACTCAAAAGAGAGGGAAACATCTGTGTTGTGCACCGAGCAATTAATGTGCTGCTGGGAGAAAAAAAGATCCATGCGGACCCTCCCCGACGTTCCCTCCTCCGCCTCGTCCTGACCTGACGTACCTGGGCAGTAGCAGCGCAGCACCCCTGGCTGGATGAGAGAGGCAGGAACGGAGATCTGGTCAAACAGACAGCTGTAGTTGGAGCTGGCCTCCTGCCAGGGACCGGTGATCAGCACCTTGACCCCACCCTGGAAGAACACACCAGGGGACAGTAATCAGCACCTTTGACCCCACCCTGGAAGAACACACCAGGGGACAGTAATCAGCACCTTTGACCCCACCCTGGAAGAACACACCAGGGGACAGTAATCAGCACCTTTGACCCCACCCTGGAAGAACACACCAGGGGACAGTAATCAGCACCTTTGACCCCACCCTGGAAGAACACACCAGGGGACAGTAACTAATCAGCACCTTTACCCCACCCTGGAAGAACACACCAGGGGCCAGTAATCAGCACCTTTACCCCCCCCCCCCCCCCCACCTGGAAGGACACAGCATCATCCAACACAGCAATATGGTGCAGATTGATGCACTATATTACTCACTTATGGTTAATGTCAGGAGTCAAGTTTGATTACTCTCCATTAGATAATATGTTGTTGCCTGCAGTGCCACCTGGAGTACACTGCTGTGAACAACATGCAAGCAGGAGAAAATATATCCATATAAGGGCCGCTACTGCCATCCTGTGGGTGAATGGTGTAACAACTGTGCCTACTTGAAGGGCTACTTCTTATAAAGCCAACCTCTGGTGACCTCTTCACCAGATTCTAATTTCTAAACTATTCTGTAAACGTTTCATCCCAAAAAGTGATTCTTATGGTTATCTCCACTAGGCGCTATTATTGTATATTTACGGACTGTATATTACAGAATTTTCGAATGTATATACATATTTTAGAATGTATATATCCGACTGTGTATTTTTATTTGTATTCTTATTCTTATTCCTATTCTTATTTTATGACTTTTGACTAACTGAATGTTCATTGTGAGCGATCTGTAGTGCTGAATTTCCCCCAGGATCAATAAATAACTTCTATTCTATTCTATACATTGATTGACTGATTGATTGATTGATTGATTGATTTGATTGATTGATTGATTGATTGATTGATTGATTGATTGATTGATGTTTGTTATTTTTGTGTCTTACATACAGATGTATGCCCAGCCCATATGGGCTTACAAGACACGTAAACAATAAGTATAGTATACTTGACAATAAGTATATAGACCAAGATGGCCACAAAATTTTTTAATAAAATAAAACATAATATAACAAGCTATGAACAATGTATGTAAACAAAGAAACAAGATTATTTCATATAAAATTATATAGGATATAATGTGTTTTGTCTCAAGTGCCATGCTTTCTCCAAAAATCCTGCAAAACGGAAAATCTCCTCCACCAACTCAACATGCAACTCTCAGACTGACTAAACAAATCCGGAATTACAAATAGAATTTTCTCAAATAAAGCCCTCCTCAAATCGGTGTACAAGGGGCAGTGAAAAACAAAATGAAATTCATCCTCCACCACTCCCAGATCACAGAGAACACACAGCCGCTCCTCCTCAGGTGTACCTTGGCATCTACCCACTTCCTGCCAGACCTTAACCCTTTCACTGCCACACGACAGCCGGTTAACCCTTTCACTGTGACAATACAGAAGGTTAGCCCTTTACTATCACACAACCGACGGTGATGCTCCATCATTAGCATCATTAGCTCCGCATTTGCGGAGCTAATGATGCTAATGATGGAGCATCACCGTCGGTTGTGTGATAGTAAAGGGTTAACCTTCTGTCGTGTGGCAGTGAAAGGGTTAACTGGGCACATAGAGACCCCCGTCCTCTCTCTTCAAGTTTATTACATAAGGTTCAGTAAAATACTCAGTGACATTTTTAATTTCAACATATTTATTATTTAGTTTAGGTTTTTTTTCCATATCTCCACCTTCCACTTAACCTGATGGATTGTTGATAATTTTGTTTTAATTATGTGAACCTTACACTGCAGATTGTTCATAAAAATCATACTTAATTCAGCAGAAGAAAAAAATCATCATCTCTCTTGACCAGGGATGACCGTGTGCTCTGTCCCAGTTAACTATCTTTTTAGTCACCGTGTCACTTGGCAGCTGGACCAGGCGGTTCCATAACCTAACCATTTCACATTTTTGCTTGATCAAACATGAGTCCCAACCCATGTTGTCCCCTTCTATAGCCCCTTTTGCTGTATATTTATGGACTCCCAAGAAGTATCTCATGGCACGGTTCTGGATAGCATTACATTCAAATAAATGTATACAAATAAAGTTATTATTATTCTATTCCATCTATAAGCGTCACCTGTGTAGCAGTTGAATGTGGACAGGGGATACAGAGCTGGTTAAAATACCACAGGTAGGAATTAGCTACGCGCGTGTGTAACCTGTAAACAAGTTATTTGCCCACATTGACAGTCTGAAAATAATAATGACAGTAAAGATAGTAATTTGTCTGTCTACATGAATGAAGCTCCACAAAGGTGGAGAGGGCACAGAGGGCACAGAGGTCACAGAGGTCACAGAGGTCACAGAGGTCACAGAGGTCCCAACTCTCCCCTACCACACAAATGCCATAATTTGGATAAAAAGAAAGAAAGAAAGTATATTATAAAATAATTTGTTTCTGTAATCAAACATATATGGTAGGCTACATGTACATTATAGTGAAATGCTTGGTTCTGTATGACCCTCCTGCCATTGTGCTTCATATAGTAAAAAGCTAAAATAATAAAAACCAAACACTATAAATATACAATATACAAAACTAAAATGTACAAAATGCAAGAACAAAATGCTAAATGCAAAAATGAGATAGAAGATGTAAATCATTTGGGAATAAATAGATACAATATGGTGTACTATTTTGTGTGTTTAAAGTGTCTAAAGTGAATGTTTAAAGTGAGTGTGGATGTTGTGTGCAGTGAGTGTAGAATGGATGATTTAGTGTTACATAGAGTCCACATTGAGCATCCTGATGGCCTTCCACTTTGCACTATTGTATTGTAAATGAGAGCTATTATATTGTAGTTTATGCTGTAATTGGTGATTTATGGTTCAATGGTTTTGTTGTATTATTATTGTCTGCATTGCTTTTACCATGTCTATTCTATGCTCTATGTCTATTTCACTGCGGTAAAGCACTTTGGGCTGCAATTCTTGTATGAAAGGCGCTATACAAATACAAATTTATTATTATTATCATTATTATGTAATGTTTTGTAAATTTTTGCCTGGCACTACTGTGTTTTGTACTATCAATCTATAATGGTTTTAAAATGTATGAGATGCTGCCCTCTAGTGGTTAGGGTAGGGCATTACCACTCCAGACTTTAAAGGTACCATCAGCATTATGGCTTCTAAAAGGCTCATAACAAAGTCATACTTTATTAATCCCTGTGGGGAGATTATTCCTAACTGTTTAGGATTTAAGAGCAGTGAGCAACCACAGACCAGATTCAGCTGAAACACAAGGGAAATCACAGAGTGGACCCAGCATGCATCATGGTGTGGGAGGAAAAACTGCCGATTTCACGAGAGCCTCTCGCCTAGTCTCGCGCGGCAGATACGCTTTCACGTCACCACACACACATTACACACCTGTCCAGCTCATTATAATGCGATGGCCGTGTGCAAAATTAGATCAGATTCAAATGTACAGCACACCATATACTGCTACAGTGGAATATACTATTCATATACCATAATGTATACCATCTTGTTGCCGCTCCTGGCCGCACGCACACACAACACACTGCTGTATGTGTGTGTGTGTCTGACAGCTTGAAGTTTATCATGATGATATGATGATAAGTTGATAACGCATAACATAATAAAGTTTTCAATCAATCAAACGTCTCATAACTCCCTGGCTGTCACATGGCTGGTGACTGACAACTTTTCTGAGCCAATAGGCGCTTTGCGCGACCGTAGCAAGTCGCTTCCCAGCCGGGAGCAGCCGGCTGAGAGGTACTGTGGAGCCTTGCTCTGATGGCTGCGCGCGGCTCGCTCCCGCGGGAGTTCCGCGCCTCGCCTCGTCAGAATTTCAGAGCAAATCGGACAACATTCTAACCGGCATGCAACGCGCTTGGCGAGGCCGTAGTAAAACCTGCGCAGATCTGCGTCCGCCTATCCCATCTTGAACAGATCTGCGGACGCAGATCTGCGTCCGCAGATATAAACGTCACTCCTAATCATCCTTCTTGAATGGTAATTTTGACAAAGGATTTTTGATAATGTCATCATGCAAATGAAGATTAGTTTGATGCGTGAGAGTGAGAAAGTTGGTGTGGCAAATTAAAGCTAGAGGGAGCAATTTCTGTCTAAACTATTCATATCTGGCTATTTTAATTGATAGTCAGCTTTATTTTAAACCTCACATTGAAAGTGAAGAAGCTAAAACTAAAACTAGGTTTTTATTTTAGGAACAAGTCTTTGTTTTCCCATTGAGTCTAGGAAGAGATTGGTTACCAGTGTTTACGTGTTTACCTTTGCTAGTGTAGTAGAACCCCCCCCCCAATACCCTCCATTTGTGTTACACCAACGCATAGGCCGCGGAACCGGTATGGCCAGTAGGGCCGTGTCCATTCCTATCCTTGGCATGTATTAAACATCAAACATTATGTAAAAATTCAAATATATCAGCAAATACATTTACGTTCTTAATGTACTGAGGGCCCTGGCAATCATATCCTACGCACATTCTGTCCGACACGATGGACAGTGCGAACGGGTGCAGTGAAGTCGATCATAGACAATTACGCTGTTATTTCCTCTCTAATGACACAACTAAATTAAGAATCACATGATGAAACTGGCAGGAAAGCTGGGGGCATTTTGGCAGTCCTTGACAAATGTTGCACATTCTTTGGCCTGCACCTTGCGTTTATGTGTTTTTCACCAATTGAACAGCTGTCTAGGACTTTGCAAACTGTTAACACCATTAGAGGATACGCAACAAGCTGTACTGTAGCAGTTACTCAAAGCTTTATTCAGCGGAAGAGGTCAGATAATGCATTTGATGATTTCTACAAGACAGTGGTACAGGATTCGAAGGACAACCGAAGAATGTGAATCCCTATCCTCCTTCAAAACCGCTCTCAAAGAGCACCTACGGGTGGCCGCAATCGAAACTGGCCCCGGTAAATGTCCAAACTCCGCCCCCCCCCCCCCCCCCCCCCCAATGTACAGTTTCTTCCCCCTCGAATGTATATATTTTTTTTATGATCTCTTTCTCTTCTTAAACAGTACTGTATATTTGTATATCTTTTATATGTCATAAATGTCAGGATGAAACAGTACTGTATATCCAGGGCCGCCTCAGGGGGTGTGCGAGCAGTGCGGTCGCACAGGGCCTCGCCTATTCTATTAACTCTATTCTATTCCCGCCGTGGACATCTCTCTCTCTCTCTCTGGAGCTAAACTGGCCGACTAGCTGTTGTAGTACTACTAGTAGCTAACGGTGTGTGGCCTGGTGTCAGCACCTGTATGTAGCCGCATAGCTTGCTTCTGCGTTAGCTAATGGTTAGCGATAGCCTGGTTGAGCTAACTGTTAGCCAGTTAGCTGTTTAGCTACTACGACGTTAGCTGCCGGCTGCGCTCGGCTGGGAACGTTCGTTTGATGCTATCAGTTAGCCTTGAGTTAGCTGTTAGCTTGTGCTACGACCATTGACATTAGCCGTGAGAATAGCAGGGGGTTATTTTTGTCCCGCCAGCGAGAGGCCTTTCGTCAACGTGGAGACCTGTGTTGCGGCCTTTCGCCCTGCGTTCCTTGGTGCAGGTAAGATTAATGAAAATCATGACATTACCCCACTCTTCCTTCCTTCCCCTCCCGAATGTTTTGTTAATAACGATGTTTTTTTCCAGGCAAAACATATGTTACTTCACAACATTTGGAGATACGACATGTGCTGTGTGTGAATTCATTGTCTTGGTCGTTTGTGTAGCTTGGGTAGCGTTGGGCCGTTGGCCAAAGCTGTGTGTGGCCTGGTGTCAGTAGCCTACCTGGCTAGCCTTTAGCTGTCGGCCATTGGCTCCTTGCTGCTTTGTTTTCTCTGGTATAGACCCTCTTCTCTTTGGATTTAAGTGTTGATCTTTGTCCTTTTGGATCTATGTATATTCATGTTGCCTTTGTGAAGTTATCTTTTCCTTCTGTTTTGTTCTTTCATTAAAAGTTGAATATCCTTTAGGGGGTCATCTTTGCTTATCTCTCTCATACATGCTCTCTCTCTAACACACATGCTCTCTCTCTCTCTCTCTCTCTCTTCTAACACACACAGTCTGCCTATGGCGGCCTTTCTCGATGGCTAGGCTGTGCTCGCTGAGTCTGTACCTAGTCAAGGATCTTCAGTCACAGTGCTCAGGTATTCTGCCACTGTGTACTCTCTGTTTAGGGCCAAATAGCATTTCAATTTCTTTCCAATGTGTCTCTCTCTCTGTACACTGTATATTGACTGTAGAACGGGAGCTCTCTCTCGCTCTCTCTCTTGCTATATGTTGACTGTATCATGCCCAGCCTCGGGCAGCGCTATTATTTACGAATATGTTGACTGTATGAAATCTCGCACAGGGCCTCGCATTTCTCCCAGGCGGCCCTGTGTATATCTGTATGTCATGTATGTCATAAATGTCTTGATGAATTGAAAATGGGGGACCCTGATGTAAACAAGGCGAAAGTCTTTCTCTGGTCTGCATCCCCTTAACGATTGTGTGTATTGAGCTGTACTGTATTGTACCCATTCTGCAATCTGTTAATAAAGTTTTCAATCAATCAATCAATCAATGCCCGTGTGTTGCTCAGGCCATGCACCTACCTACCCTTTCCAACAACCCCTTTCCTGTCTAACATCCCCCCCCTCCTTCCGGTCACCCTACCGAGCTCATGAGGCGGTGGTCTGGGGCTCGCGGGGCGGTGGTTTGGGGCTCGTAGAACGGTCCACACACCGCTATCAGTGTTCTTCTTCCCCGCCAATGAAGTATTCACCCAAAGACACAATACCGTAGCAACAACTTCCGCACTACCGGTAGAATAAGTGCCGAGAAACGTGGGAAGTGATGCAAACTGTCTTGTCGTGTTTTGAACATTTATGTTGTGTTGATGGAATCACGTTAATATAGAGAGATGAGGCTGCAGGCTGTTAGCAGAACTAGCGCAACGCGCTGTTTGGGCGTAGAGAGAGCGTACGTCAGTGGCCAATCAGATCGCACAAACCGAACGCGGAAGTGCAACTCCGTTAGGGAAAATATACACGCCACCCTACCTCATTGTTGCCCCGCCTCCTCCCTCTGTGTTTACCTGGTTTCCACGCCCCTCCCAGTCTGTATAAAGTTATATTTAATTTATGGCTTTGCGCTCTGCCTACTGGAACTATCCCTTTAATCATATACTATCATGAAAACTTTCACCCATGTGTACGCACCCACCTGCCTGACCAAGCCCACATCCGCTCATATATAAGCGGGGTCATGGCCACACTACCAGCTCCTTCCCTACTTTCACCACCGTGAAGTCCGTGTATAGCACCGCTTCAAGTTAGTGCTTAAAGTAGTTAGTTAGTTATAGGAGCTGTGTTGGCATTGTCTTTTGTTTCTGCCTCTCTCAATAATTTACGGGAGAAAGAAAGGATAATGTCGTCACCACCGGAGAGTCTAGAGGATTATTCTGACCTCCACCGGCGTTTCGCATTTGGGGCACGCGTCGCTGACCAGTTCCCCCGCCGGCGTTGTGCTCCGGCTGTGCAGCTGGATACTATGCCGCGAGAGGCGGTCGGCTGAGAGAGCTGACGGTCTCTCTAGGGCGGGTGGTGTCTTGCGACGCGGGCCTCAGGTGTGTCAGTTGTGCGGGGCAGGGACGTGCACAGGACTTTAGAGGGGCAGGTGCTCAAAGGCTGAAAAGGGCACTACACTTGTGTGTATATATTAACCGAGCATTAACGCGTAGCGCGCGCGCGTGGGCGATTTTTATGGGCCCTTTTCGGGCGGGGGCCCCCCTTTTTATGCTTTTTGGGGGGTTTTGGTGATCAAATATTGAATATTGAACTATAATAATCAGCGCAGGAGCTCACTTATCCTTGAAAGACACTTTTATCACTGACTTAAAAGGCCCATACATCTCCATAAATGTTCAGGGGGGAGGGAATAAGTGCTTACCCTACAGACCCCAAGAAGTGCTGTATATTCTGTATTGTTTAATATAAATGCATTTTTTATTCCAATCCCGATTTGTATTTGAGATTCCCAAATCCCATCGGACTTGACTTCTTCGTGTCCCTCAATGAGTGTAATACCAGCATTCAACTGTATGCGCCACAGCGGTTTCTATCATCATCATCATCACCACCCACGCTATGCATAAAATATATAGGTCCGTGGAGAGGCACACTAAGGAGGCAGTGCAAACTGCAATGGAATATGGGGCATCTCTCTCTCTTTACCTAATATTTTGATTCTATGCTGACATTTTTCAGTTGGAAGGGCAGTATATATGCGTAACGGTAAAAAAAAAAAAAAAAAAAAAATTCAAAAAGGGCACTTTTTTGATGAGGCTCAAAAAGGCAGGTGCTCAGGCACCCCTTGGCCTCTATGTGTGCACGTGCCTGGTGCGGGGGCAGCTGTGCAGCTTGCGTCCCCGCACAACAGCCGGCTCCACGCGAGAATCCCTTCGTTGCCTCTCCATAGCGGTATGGAGGGGATTCTTGTTTGATGTGCCACGACAACACAGTGCTCCTCCTCAGAGAGTTCGTAGCTTTGTTTTCCTGGGAGCCCCGATTCCGAGTCTATAGGGTTCGAGTCCCGGGTCTCTGAAAAGGGATGCCCTCTGCCGCCGCGCTGGACGTAGCCCCGCCTTTCAAGACGAAAGCTCCCGGCGCGAAGGATGCGAGCTTGGTGTTTTGTTAGAAGAATATCCCCGAGCTCAAGACGGCAGCAGCCCGCGTAAAACGGAGCTTTGCTGCCGATGCCACTGTATCTCTGGTAACACCGTTCTGTGAGAGGGACGGGCGTTGTCTGCCCCCTTTTTTCTGGGCTGAAGAAGAGGCAGTCGGCTGTCTGAAGTGACAGGCCTGCATCGCTATTCCTCACATTGCACAGCTTCAGTAGTAGCCGTTAGTGGGCCCGTGAGAGCTAACTGTTAGCTTGCTGCTGCGTTAACCGGTGGCTATCGGTAGGCCGGTAAGAGCTAGCTGTTAGCCGGTAGCTGGCCGTTGGTCAGAGCCGACGGTGGCCTGTAACGGCTGGCTGTTAGCTTGGTGCTAACCGTCAGCCTGGAGTTAGCCGCTAGCTTGTGCTATCTGTTGGCGTTAGCCGTGGGGAGGTAGCGGGCCCTGAACACTCTGACTCGGCGTCATCTCTGGCAGAAGATGTCGTCAGCCTGTATCTTGGCCGGCCACAGGATGTGGGCGAAGCGCCAGAGTGATGCTCCAGCCGTCGCCATTTCTGGCCCCGCCAGCATGAGGCCTCGTCAACGTGGTGGACCAGCCATTTGTTGCGGCCAATCATCCTGCGTCCGGGGGTCAGGTACGGACACGTTATACTATGCCCCCCCCCCCCCAATTTTTGTTTGTTTAACAGAACGTGTGTTTACTTCACTGTATGTTGGGGGTTACGACGTGTGCCATGTGAACCCACAGCTACAAATGCTGGGGGTGCCTTCTTGCTTGAGGTTGTGCAGTTTTCTCTGAACATTTGCGTTGGTTGCTATTGTGTATAACTGGGCAAAGCCTGTAGTTACACTTAGCCAAGGCTTATGTCCTTCTCTCTACTTAAGACAGCGTTCTTTCTTACGTGAGTAAAAGTGAACTTGGGTTTTATTGTATGATGAGAGTTGTGTGTGTTTTCATGTAATACATTTAGGTAAACGTAGCATTGAGTCCACAACTGGTATGGGTGTTAGCTCACAGAGTTGTACTCTCTTTAGTCTGGTATTTTTTCTTTGCTTAAGGGTAATGATAAAAATAGCGGTGGCAAGTTTTTCACACATAAGCCAGAGCCGTGAAATAAAACCAGTTTTTTTTACACAAACGAGGTTATCGGCTGTGGCTGGCGTGCATGATGTAAAGCTTTTACTCTAAGGTAAGTATGTGCTTTCATGTAGCTCGCTATGCAAACTGGTGTCATGGCTCTGCTTTTTTATGGTGTCATATCAGGGGTGAGGTGGTGAGGGGGTAGATAAAATAACCCCCCCCCCCCCCCGGATATGGTTATATCCTTACGAAACTGATTGGCCGAGAGGTTGTGCCTTTCTACCTATCAGTCTCCCTGTCGAGGGTGTTCTCTCTCTCTCGGCAGTGGGGGGGGGGGGGGGGGGGGGGGGGGGGGGGTTTCCTGTCTCCCACACCAAACCAGGATAGGTGGGACACGGGTTTCCCCCGGCCATTTGAAAACGTCACAGGCGCTTTTTCTTGCTGGCCAAGAGACATGTCTGTGAGTTACAGGGCCTGTGCTACAGACCGCTGTCATTGTAAAGGATAGGTGATGCAATGCAGTAGAGACTATTTGTCTTCTACTCTGCTCCCTACCAGTAGTGTATATTGGGTCAGAGCCTCCTCCTCAGGGAGTTTCAGAGTCTCCTCCTCAGGGAGTTTCAGAGCCTCCTCTGAGTTTCAGAACCTCCCTCTCAGTGTGAGAGCCTCCTCAGAGTTTCAGAGCCTCCTCCTCAGAGAGTTTCAGAGCCTCCTCAGAGTTTCAGAGTCTCCTCCTCAGAGAGTCTTAGTCCAATTGTTACATGAACCTTTTTCAATTGTTTTACTCACGTTGTGGTCTCTCTGGGAGAATCGCTGTCTTCCCCTCTTACATAAAGAGCAGAATTGACGTGTTTTTTTATTCCCAGGCTCGAGAGGCCATTGAAGCACAAGCACGTTTTCTTATTGGCCAAGAGACATGTCCGTGAGTTACAGGGCCTGTGCTACAGACCGCTGTCATTGTAAAGGATGGATGATGCGATGCAGTCGTCACTATTGGTCCTTCTGCTCTGCTCTCTAACAGTAGTGTATATTGGGCCGTTTTGTACTTAGTCCAATGTGTTACATGAACCTTTTTCAATTGTTTTACTCACGTTGAGGTCTCTCTGGGAAAACCGCTGTCTTCCCCTCTTACATAAAGAGCAGAATTGACGCGGTTGTTATTCCCAGGCTCGTCGTGGGAGGACCCGTGTCTGTGTCTCCAGTAGACCGGCTTCCTGCCGCTCGTCCCAGACAGCGAGGGGAAACATGGTGGGGTTCTTTCTTGTTAGAAATTCACTGTCACTGTTTTCTCGGGTTCTTTACGAGCATACACGCTGTTTTATTAAATCAGCGTGTGGTCTTACGAGACCGATCAGCGCTGGCCCAGGGTGTTTTTTCAATGATTGAATCCGCTTTTTGGGACCGGCGCGCCTTGGTTGCCCAACTGCGTTTTTTATGCGGTCGGCTGGGAAGGAGATTCTTTTCTCTACCGAGCGCCAGTGCACTAGGTTAGACTCGAGGGCTCATGTACATCTCCGGGGGGAGATGACGGAGTAGATCAAAACATTGGCAGGGGGGTCTCACGCCCGTTAGGTGGGCCACCGGGAGCAGTGTGTTCGCATACTGACCGTCTTGGTGGCGCCCTCTGTGATGTTTTGGATCGACACGCATACCTACCCCCCTCTTAGGACTGGGGGCGGCGGCGTGACAAGGGCACAGGACTTGTCCTGGTCGCGCCGGACCGGATCAGTTTAACCCGTTGTCTGCCGGGCGCAGACAAGTTCCTGGTACCCCGAAGGACCCTGAGCTGAGGTTGATGTCATGAATGTGTGTGTCATATAGATGCCACTACGAGTTGCCCTTAACAGTGGTGTGCATTGGTCCATACTGTACTTTTTTGCACAATGTTAGGGGGTGGTCCTTCTCCATTCATTTCACCCCTCCCTCCCTGCTGAGCCGGGGATGGGAGGGGGCTGTCGGGGAGGCTGTTTCTGTCAACTCCTCTATGCATCCCTGTGTAGGTCCCAGTCCTCCAGGCCCAGGTCGGGTCTCCCCCTCAATGACCTGTGGCCTGGGTTAACCCTTTTTAAACCTGAAACGCTTGAACTGCATTGTATAGCCTGTGTATACACGCAGTTATGTTTCCGGGGTTTCTTAGCGGGTTATGGGAACAACCACTCTCTGTTAATAAACATAGGGGGGTGGTTGTCGCTCCGGTGTGTTGGTAGCAGAGTCGACTCTCAGGTTGAGCCCGGGTCTGACCCCGGCTGCCCGAGAGTATGCCCCCGCATCTTTCATGTCGTCTGCCAATTGTGTCAAACTCTTTCTCTGAACCTTGACCCTGCAGGATTAATAAATTGGCAGGGTCAGGGTTCGTGGTGGAATCTGTTCGCTGGCGGGGTTGGCTAACTCCGACTCCGCGAGGCTCGTGGCCCCATGAGATTGTGACATGGTGCACGGCATACTGAACACCATTTCCGCCCGGATACTGTTCTTACAGTAGGCCCCTTAGGCACCTGTCTAGTCCGCAGTGCTCCGGGCACAGGTCGAGTTCTGCTCTTAAGACCTGTCGACCTGGATTGAGGGATCAACCTCCTTGGAGGGTTGTCTCCCCGACGCGCCAGCTGGCCTCACGACATTGTGGGGGGGAAGCCTCCTTGGGAGCGCTTCGGGGCGGCGTGCCAGGGGGAGAAGGGCCTTCACCTGTTTTAGGCCCTGTCCGATACGCTGTCGATGTGGGGGGTGGTGTCACCAGTGACCGTCTGGTGGGGTCCCGATGCCGCGCCCTCGTTGACCTCACCAGGCCCCTTTTTCAGGGGGTCCTAGCCCCCGGGATGTGGCCTGGGGCTGGGACCTCCTCCACGCCCCGCTGCTACGGCCTTGCCACGGGGTTGGGGCTTTTTGACCCCGAACCTGCGATGTTTTTTGCTTCACGTCTGTTCCCTGGTGGCGTGCGGGATGCACGTCCGAGTAGTCGCGGGCCCTTCTATATGAAGGTAAGTCCCACGGTCTGCTCACCCTGTGCTTTTGAGGTGCTAAACCCTCTTCGCACAGTCGGTTTGGTCTCCCTCTTGTCCCTCACTAGGGAGGCCCGGGGGGTCCGGATCCTCCCCGGTATTCTGATGGTTGTAGGGGGCCTCAGCGGGTACATCTGTCGAGCTTTCCGCTCTACTCCACTCCTGTGTTCCAGTAGGCAGAGCGCAAATCCATAAATGAAATATAATGAAGGTTATCCTATAACCCTAGTTATATGAATTATGGCGAGCGCTCTGCTTCGACTCACTGAGGACCCCACGGTCTTCCCTTTTTGGCGGTGAAAGACTGGGGAAGGAGCTGGTAGTGTGGCCATGACCCCGCTTATATATGAGCGGATGTGGGTGTGGTCAGGCAGGTGGGTGCGTGCACGTGGGTGAAAGTTTTCATGATAGTATATGATTAAAGGGATAGTTCCAGTAGGCAGAGCGCTCGCCATAATTCATATAACTAGGGTTATAGGTAACCTTCGTTCTACCCTCTCGGGAGCTCCATTGGATTCTCCCGGCCAGAGACCCGTTGAGTCCTCTACCTAAACTCCTGAACTAAATTCAGGGCTCCCACAGACATTTTCCAAGCACTATTTTCCATTTTAAAAGGGCATTTAAAAGGATACTATTCACTTTTAAATGCTGTTTTTTATTGAAAAGAAAATCGGATCCAATGTTTATGGCTTAAAAAAAACTATTCTCTGACAATTAGTTACACTTTAGATAAAAAAAATTATATTTCTTGATTCAGAACTATTTTATCATGGATGAACAACACTTTCAATGCGAATGCTTGATTTGAATTTCAAGGACTTTTTAAGCACTTTGTTAAAATGGGCTGTTTTCAAGGAATTCCAAGCCTTGACTTTTTTTTGACAAAAATCAAGCACTTTAAGCACTTCAAGGACCTTGTGCGAACCCTGTAAATTGTATTCGATTTACCATGTTTTGGCTAATAGATTTGTAACAACCAAGATAATTTGACCAAGCGCACAACACTAGATTATGGCGATCCGCTTCACATGGAATGCATCTGCTCAGTGTTTACGTACATTAGATACTGTCTATTGTAGTGCACTGAGGTTCATGAGGTTCGTGAGGTTTTGTACATCAAGGCTAATTGGTGGCTCATACTGTATGTATTTACACGTCCATTCTTGGTACAGTATAGCCTATATCTGTATGCCGTGTATGTCATAAATGTCACTATGAATTGAAAATGGGGGACCCTGATGTAAACAAGATGAAAGTCTTTCTCTGGTCTGCATCCCCTTAACAATTGTGTGTTGAGCTGTACTGTATTGTACCCATTCTGCAATCTGTTAATAAAGTGTTCAATCAATCAATCAATCAATCAATCAATCAATCAATCAATCAATCAATCAATCAATCAATCTACGCTTGTCTGACCTGTACTTATCATTCTGTACCCATGGTACCACACAGAGCTGGGTGAATCGGCTATTAGGTATTATCGCTCCCTCTTCCTGGAACACACTACAAGCTAACTTAATTTTGCGATCTGATTCATTTAAAACATTAACCCTTTCACTACCACACTACATACGGTTAACCATTTCACTACCACACTACAGACAGTTAACCCTTTTCACTACCACACTACAGGCGATTAACACTTTCACTACCACACTACAGGCGGTTAACCCTTTCACTACCACACTTGTGAGCTTCATTACAACACTGGCTGATAGTATTGTCCCTACTAAAAAGGTGCGGGTCTTCCCAAATCAGAAACCGTGGGTGGATAGTACTATCAGAGCAGCTCTGAAATCCCGCACCACTGCCTACAACCTGGGCAGAAAGTCAGGAAACATGGAGGAGTATAAGTGTAACTGAGGGGTACAATTCCCTGACTGTATTACTAGATATGATACTTACTACCACTACCTTTGTACTTAATATTCGGCCACCCAGTACACGGCATAAATATATTATGATGAACACTGTCACGTAGATGAAACGGATCCAACACAAATGTACGAATTAGAAATAGGTCTTTATTTCTACACAGCGATGGTGTGTAGAACAAGCACTTAATCAAATCAATCACATTTATGAATGGAATTAGTATGCACTTTTATGGCAAGAGTATTCGTCGGTATATCAATAGAGAATGTCCAATCTCTGAAGGCGCAGGTGGTACATATACGACCTGGAATAGTTTAAGGAATAACAGCAATGATACTTTAATGATTATATACTGGACACACTAGGGGGGGTTAATCCGGTCGCTTGTAAGCCGACAGGAGTAGGAGGGGGGGGGGGGGGTAGAATCCGGCTGCCTCATCCGGCCAAGGGTATCCCAGGTGAACCCACTGTAGTGCCGTTCAATGCGCCGGCGATCCTTGGACCACAGATGAAAGCAGGTGGACTCTTTGTGGGCCGGCTCTCTCCGGTCCACGGGGGAGAGACGTGAAGCGACCTCGTCTTGCAGAGCGTCTCCTCACCTTGCGTCCTCTCCAGGGGGGGGGGGGTTCCAACACACGGCAGTGTCGGGGGTCTTTATCCCTGGAATAATCAATGTATACAAAGCATAATCCGTGCCTGGGAAGGCGGGCTGTCGTCGGTAGAATAATCCGGTATACAGGTCCACTCGCTCGTCGGCTCTGGGGCTCCTCGGGTGCAGCTTCACGTGGGGTCAACCACCCTGGGTAAGCAGCCAGTTCTCTGCCCGAAACGATGGGGTACTGACTACGGTAGTATTCTCACCGCACGAAGCACTATATATTAACAGACTATTATTAGCTTAATAGACTACGTCCAACTCGACGATATAGTGCCAAATATGACTATTCAAATATTAATATACACGATGTCTCAATACCGATGGTAGGCGAACTTGGCCTTACTCCCACACGTGGCGTCGCGGGGAGGCTTTACGTCTGTGACTCTATTGGAGGGTAAGAAACTGGACTGAAAAGGAAGTCCTACTTTAGTAGCGCAGTATATATACGCACTATGAACAAATAGTCCCATTAGTGGTGCGGTAGCCAGATTCCTACGCGGAACTAGGACTTGTTCGTACATGTTGAGCGGTACGTTTGAACTGGGTCTGGGGGGTATGGCAGCCTGGCACCAAGGTCTCGACCAATAGTAGAATGGAGACTATTATGGGATGTTCAGTAGGCTAGAATGGATATTCAATGCATATTGTACAAGGAATATACAAGGGATATCAGGGAATATTAGAGAATATACAAATACAATTAAATATATATATATAAATAAATATATATATTCGGTTTAATCTGGCCCTTCACAACAGCCACCCCCTGATTGGTCCCAGACCTAATCAGTTAAACAGAGACAGATTAATCGCGTTGTCTATTTACACATAAGGGTTTGCTGTAGGGGTCAGTCAACTTCACAAAGTCATAGGGTTGTAGGGTCATGGTCATCATCGATTGTGTCTGGGAGTCGAGGCAGTTCTATGAGCCTCGCCACGGGACGGGTGTAAGTGCGACCCTGGACGAGCACTTCAGCTGCTCGGACCTTGCCGTCGGCACCGGTGATCACTTTGCTTACGCGGCCGGCCGGCCACATAGCTCTGGGCAGTGATTGATCAATAATCATGACGACTGTTCCTTCTGTCAAATTGTCTCTCTCCTTTACCCACTTCTGGCGGGTCTGTAGAGACGGTAGGTAGTGCAGTAGGAAACTGTTCCAAAACTTGTCGGCTAATACTTGGCTGTACCTCCACATTCGTCGGCCGTTCGCTTCTTCAGGCCGGTACATTGTCTGGGGTAATGCAGGATCTAGCCGCCCCATCAGGAGTGTGTTGGGGGTAACTGGGTCGATATCCGCCACATCACTGGAGACATATCCGAGGGGCTTCGAGTTAAGTACTCCCTCAATCTCCGTGAGGACTGTCATTAGGACTTCTTCCGCCACAGTCTGGGCCCCAAGTACTGCGTACAGGGCTGTCTTTATGGAGCGCACTTCTCGTTCCCAAGTGCCACCGAAGTGGGGTGCGTTTGGGGGGTTGAATTGGAAATCAACCTGTGCTGGAGCGAGGTGGGTCTTAAGTTCTGGGCCCATAGCTTGGAAGCTCTCTCTCAGCTCTCTTTCGCCGCCTTTGAAGTTTGTCCCATGATCGGACAATAGGGTAGACGGTCTTCCTTTCCGTGATGTGAATCTACGGAAGGCCATAAGGAATGAGTCTGTGCTCATGGTCGGGAGAAGCTCGATGTGTATCGCTCTGGTGGTCATGCATTTGAATACAATACCCCACCGCTTCTCGGTTCCTCTTCCTTTCTTTATGTGCAGCGGGCCAAAGCAGTCCATACCCGTTGAGTGGAATGGCTTGTCACCGATTCGGAGGCGACATGGAGGAAGGTCAGCCATCCTTGGTATGCTGGGCTGCGCGCGCCACTTGCGGCAGTCTAGACATGTTCGCTGGAAGCGTCGTACCGCCTCTCTTCCTTGTAGGATCCAGTAACGACGTCTGATTTCCGCGAAGACTCTTTCTGCTCCTGCGTGATGTACATCCTCATCGTATTTCTTTATAATCAGCTCTGTGACCTTGTGTCGGCTGTTCAATACGATCGGGTATTTAATGTCATCCGGTAGATTGGGGGCTCTGCGTAGGCGACCACCCACTCTGATGAGGGTATGAGCGTCGCTCTCGGGGGCCAGATGAATTAATCTGCTGTCGGATGGGACGGGCTTTCCTCCCTGTAGACAGGCCAATTCATCGGGGAACGAGTCTCTCTGGGCTCGCTGCAGTAGAAGCAATTCTGCTTCCTCGTAGTTAGCTGCTGACATATCAGCGGGGGACTTGCACTCCGGGTGGTACCGCAGGAATGTTCTTTGTTGTGCACTCTCTATGGACGTGCAATCGTCTATGTTAGGGTCGGTGGAGGCTACGGTGCTCAGTCCACAGAACACAGACTTCTTATTTTCCACCTCCTCTGGACTTGCTTCCCTCGGGATAGGCATGGGCCACTGTCCTTCCGGGAGTCTTAGGAATGCGGGGCCGTCACTGTAGACATTGCGACGGGTGAGGTCATCCAGGGGCATTCCCCGGGTGATGACGTCAGCTGGGTTCTGTTTTGTATCAACGTAGCGCCACTCTGTTTCTCCGGTTAACTCTTCGGTTAAGTCTTGAATCTCGGTGACTCTGACTCCCACGAAGACTTTGTACTTGCATGAGTCCGATTTGATCCAGGCGAGTACCGTCGTGGAATCTGACCACAGGATTGTTCTAGACACCGGTATGGTGAGCTCACGTTGGATGAGCGTGGCTAGGTGCGCTCCGGCTAGGGCTGCGCAGAGCTCTAGACGTGGGATAGATTGTTGCTTGCGTGGGGCTATTCTCGAGCGGGCGAGGACAAATGCTGTGTAGATCTCTCCCCCCTTCTCTTGGGCCCGCAAGTAGGCTACTGATCCGTATGCGACCTCTGAGGCGTCACTGAAGACGTGTAAGTCCATTTTACATGTCTCTGGCCTCACCGTGGGTGGGAAGTAGCTTCGGCGCATATTAACGCCTGGGAGTGAGTGGAGCTCCATCTCCCACTCTCTCCAGGTGGATGCAAGGTGTGCGGGAATGGGGTCGTCCCAGCCCTGGTCCTTGTCCCACAATGCTCGTACAATCATTTTTGCCCTGGTGGTGTACGGTAGAATACATCCTAGCGGGTCATATTGTCGGGCGAGTGTTGTGTACACACTCCGTCTGGTGGTCGGCGCCGCCGCCGGCCTTCCCTGCTCCGTAGTCAGGGGCTTGTGTCTGTAGTGAAGCGAATCTGTTTTGAATCGCCACACCAATCCCAGGGTCATCTCCTGGGCTTCTCCCGGGATTGTAGCCATCCAGGTCTCGCTGCTGGCTGCCTTGTCCTCGGAGGAGAGGCTGCGCAGTACTTGCGGATCGCTGCTGGCCCACTGCCTGAGATCAAAGCCGCCTTTGATCAATGAGGCGCGGAGTTTAATCAGGAGAGCCTCGGCTTCTTCTTGGGTTGAAAGGCTTTGTAGACAGTTGTCTACGTAGAAGCTGTTCTTTACGCTGTGTCGGACCTCTTCGTCCGCTGCTGGGTCCTCTGCTACATGTTTCTGTAGTGCAAATGTAGCACAGCAGGGGCTGCACGTCGTTCCGAAGGGGAGGACTTCCCATTGGTAGATGGCTGGGTGCTCATCTCCTGGCTTCTCTCTCCATAGGAACCGTAACAGGGGCTTGTCCGCCTCTACTAATCTCACCTGCAGGAACATTCCTTTAATGTCCCCGCTGATGGCCACCTTTTCCTGGCGGAAGCGGAGTAGAACGCCGAGTAGGGAGGGGCCGAGTGTGGGACCGGGCAGTAACTCTTTATTCAGATTTTGGGATCCGATCTGGTAGCTGCAGTTAAATACTATGCGGTCTTTACCGTTGTGATGGACCTTGTGGTGAGGCACGTACCACGATTCAGTGGTCTGGTCAGCCTCTTTAATGTCCATCTTTGTGACGTGTCCCGCTGTGATGAGCTTCTCAATCTCAGCGCGGTATACACTCTCTTGGGCGGGGTTCTTGGCTAAGCGCCGCTCCGTGTTCAGCAGGTACCGTTCTGTGGCGTCTGTCTTGGCGTGGAAAGTAGGCATTCCTTCTCGCCGCAGGAGTGGCGTGGCGTATCTCAACACGCCGTTGACCGGGACTCTCTTGGTCCCTGTCTCGAGGAGGTGAATGGCGTAAATGTCATCTTTAGAGCGAATGTCTTTCTTTCCGTTCTTAAAGGGCATTTGTTCCAAGGTCCATAGCCGCTCTACGTGTTGCAGGAGTGCGGTTTCTCCCTCTTTGACTCGGGAGTGGAGACATCTAGTGGCTGTACTTCGGTTGAGAGATTTGGCGAGCGGGCCTTGGAGAGTCCATCCCAAACGGGTCTCGACTGCTGCAGGACAGCCTCGGGGTCCGGTATGAACCCGGTCTATCGGGACAATGAGGTCTGCATGGTCGGAGCCTATCAACAGGGTCGGCATAGCATTGTCTATGAGCGGGATCGGTAACTTGCGCAGATGTACATATTTCTCCATCAGCTTGGCGACGGGGTATGTGTACCGCGACAGTCCTATTTCTTGGCTGGTGAAAGCGTCTGCAATCTGGTACCGTCGCTCAGGCTGGCCGCTTGCTGCGATAGAGAATGAGACATTCTCGCCCTTTATCGTCTTCAAATCTCGTCTTATTGTCCGAATTGTCATTTGGGTTTCGCTTCCCCGCAGCCCTAGCTGGGCCGCAGCGGAGGCGAGCAGCAGGGTCTTCTCTGACCCGTCATCGAGGACGGCGTAAGTGTCCAGGACTTTATTCTGGTAGCTTAGTGTCACACGCACTACTTTTAGGAGTACTCGGGCTCCACTGCTGCTGGCGGGATCGATGTACATGACGCTCGCTTTGCGGCTGGATGGTGCGGGTGAAGGGCGCCGTCTGTTACTGTCGTGAAGTATGTCCAGATGGGCTCCATCGCACTTGGTGCACCTTTTCTTTAAGCGGCATTCGGCTGCCATGTGTGAGCGCGCACAGCGAAAGCAGCGCTTGTTGGACTTTATCCATTGACTGGCTTCCTCCGCGTTCAGCTTGGGGAAGGAGTCACATTGCGCTAGCCAGTGTTCTTTCTCACAGTAGGGGCACACTATCTTCCACTTCTCCGTTCTGGAGGGGGTACTGTGGCTCCTGCTGCTCGGTACTGACTCCGATTGGTGCATCACGGTCACCGATCTTCTTCCATCATTTAGTCGTCTGGTTCCTTCTCTGGAGCCAGGGGTGCTCCGTCCGAATGTATCTAGCCGTAGGCTGCTGACTTCTCTCGCCAGGAAGTCTGCTAGATCGAGGAGGTTCGGTTCGGGGCCATTCGGGTCTCTGTGGTCCCTCTGCCGCCTAAAGCGCTCCTGACGAGCGGGCGGCAGCTTCTCCAGAATCCTTTCCACATTTGAGTTGGCGTAAAGTTCATGCCTCCCCTTCTCTCTTTGCGCTCCCAACATCCCTACCAGGGACTGCACTCTGATGGACAGGTCGTCCAGTGCTCGATTGTCTATTGCTGGGGGTAAGCGGTCGATGTGTCGGATCTCCTGGATCACGTAATCCCATATGCGCCCATACCTCTGGTCCAATGCTACCAGCGCTGCTGTGTATGGGGTGGTGGAAGTCGCGTAGGCGAGCGCTATATTATGTGCGCGGGGCACCTTTAAGTGCTTCAGTAGGATGGCGTATTTGTGGCGTTCATCCAATACATCCACCAACATGGTCTCCAGACACATGCGGAGTTCTGTATACTGGGCCCGGTTCTCTTGGGTGAAGTCGGGTACCATAGGCGTGCCAATGTATGACGCTGACTGTGGATACATCGGCGAGCGTTGGGGGAGAGGCCTCCTAGGCGAGTCTCCTCCCGCTCCTTGGTATGGGCTGGTACCGGCAGTGTACCATGGCCCGCTTGTCCAGGTGCTGTTCCTCGGTGCGGGTCGTGCGTCGTGCTCACCCGTGTATAGAGTCGGGGGTCTGTAGCGCAGCTCCGCGGGAGTATAGCCTGGGCTGTACCGGACCTCCTGGTCCAGTAGAGTACTGTGCTGTCTTCGGGCGTGGTTCTCCTCCTCTTCCTCTTCGTCTTCAGTTAAGTCATCCAGTGCTTGTAGTCTCTGGTTTAGCCTCTCCACAGGATATGCTGCTCCTTCCCGGTTGCTAGGTCTCGCTTGGACCGGTGGGGGGAGGTGGTCTGTGGGGGGTATAGACCTCGTCTGTTGGTCAAGTTCAGGGTTGTTTACTCGGCTAGGGGATGCCGCCCTGGAGGTGTGTCTAGACGAGTTCCTGGAGCCTCTGGCGGAGGGAGAGGGTGTTGTCCGTCTGATCAGCTGTTCTATTAGTTGCGACTGCTGTCTGTCGCGCGCTGCGTCCCGTTGAGCACCGGCTCGTTCTCGGGCCACATTCTCTTCCATCTGAATGCGTCTTATTTCTAGACGTATCTGCTCGTGTTCGCTTCGCTGCTGGATCTGCAGTCGGTCGCGTTCAGCAGCGGCGTTCAGGCTGATGAGGAAGGCCTGCTGTAGGGTCCTCTCTGCCTCGCTGGGAGAAGGCGGTTGTATAGGGGAGCCTTCCCTCGGGGTACTCCTTGCGGAGCCTTGGAGCTCTATCTCCACGGTGCTCTCCCCGTCTTCTTCCATGCCGAGTTCTCTCTCGGTAGCGTTGTATTCCTCCCGGGACTCATCGGGGACTACTTCTTCAGTACTGGCGGGGTGTGAAGTCATGTCTGGTTCCCACTGGTCCCCACCGTGAACTTGGTCAGTTACATTAGAGCCCGTAGGGGCCTCTATGGTCGGGGTAGTCTGGGCGTTGGGGTTAGACATACTTTTACTTTCTAGTTTTACCGCGTTTACTGTTAGTAGAAGACTAGGTTGTTGACTGACAGCGTAGGCCTCTAAGTACTGAGGGAGCCGTCGTTCGCGCTGCGGGCGTTGGTTAGGAGGATCGTTTCGTGGAGTGTTCATCATAGGCCATTTCAATATTAATAACACTATATTAATATTACACTAATTACCATCCGGCTCGAAGGACCAATTGTAACTGAGGGGTACAATTCCCTGACTGTATTACTAGATATGATACTTACTACCACTACCTTTGTACTTAATATTCGGCCACCCAGTACACGGCATAAATATATTATGATGAACACTGTCACGTAGATGAAACAGTCTTTATTTCTACACAGCGATGGTGTGTAGAACAAGCACTTAATCAAATCAATCACATTTATGAATGGAATTAGTATGCACTTTTATGGCAAGAGTATTCGTCGGTATATCAATAGAGAATGTCCAATCTCTGAAGGCGCAGGTGGTACATATACGACCTGGAATAGTTTAAGGAATAACAGCAATGATACTTTAATGATTATATACTGGACACACTAGGGGGGGTTAATCCGGTCGCTTGTAAGCCGACAGGAGTAGGAGGGGGGGGGGGGGTAGAATCCGGCTGCCTCATCCGGCCAAGGGTATCCCAGGTGAACCCACTGTAGTGCCGTTCAATGCGCCGGCGATCCTTGGACCACAGATGAAAGCAGGTGGACTCTTTGTGGGCCGGCTCTCTCCGGTCCACGGGGGAGAGACGTGAAGCGACCTCGTCTTGCAGAGCGTCTCCTCACCTTGCGTCCTCTCCAGGGGGGGGGGGGTTCCAACACACGGCAGTGTCGGGGGTCTTTATCCCTGGAATAATCAATGTATACAAAGCATAATCCGTGCCTGGGAAGGCGGGCTGTCGTCGGTAGAATAATCCGGTATACAGGTCCACTCGCTCGTCGGCTCCGGGGCTCCTCGGGTGCAGCTTCACGTGGGGTCAACCACCCTGGGTAAGCAGCCAGTTCTCTGCCCGAAACGATGGGGTACTGACTACGGTAGTATTCTCACCGCACGAAGCACTATATATTAACAGACTATTATTAGCTTAATAGACTACGTCCAACTCGACGATATAGTGCCAAATATGACTATTCAAATATTAATATACACGATGTCTCAATACCGATGGTAGGCGAACTTGGCCTTACTCCCACACGTGGCGTCGCGGGGAGGCTTTACGTCTGTGACTCTATTGGAGGGTAAGAAACTGGACTGAAAAGGAAGTCCTACTTTAGTAGCGCAGTATATATACGCACTATGAACAAATAGTCCTATTAGTGGTGCGGTAGCTAGATTCCTACGCGGAACTAGGACTTGTTTGTACATGTTGAGCGGTACGTTTGAACTGGGTCTGGGGGGTATGGCAGCCTGGCACCAAGGTCTCGACCAATAGTAGAATGGAGACTATTATGGGATGTTCAGTAGGCTAGAATGGATATTCAATGCATATTGTACAAGGAATATACAAGGGATATCAGGGAATATTAGAGAATATACAAATACAATTAAATATATATATATAAATAAATATATATATTCGGTTTAATCTGGCCCTTCACAACAATAAGGATACAGTCTATACTCTGCGCAAGGCTGTAAAACTTGCAAAACGGACATATGCTGATAAATTGGAGACACAAATGACAAAACATCTTCATCAACAACTATAAAATTAGGCTGAGATCTGCTAAAACAACTGTAAACACAAAACGAGTTAAAGACAGGGACAGTCTAAGGGCTGAGGGTAAAAATATGGCCGATAGTCATTGAAGATAGTGACTTTAGGGAATAAGCACATTGTGTAAGCACATTGTGTATACCGTTTACTCTTTATTGTAACATATTATAACCGATAAGGCAGATCTCGGACAACGACGAGAAGGCCTACCGGGAAGAGGTTGAGGTACTGGAACGCTGGTTGATAACACAGCCAAAGCACAATCTGGGTTTTGTCAACTGTTACGTTCCAGCATGTGGTTGTTGTATGTTGTTTGTCCTTTTGTGTCTCCTTCTCTCTCTCTCTCTCTCTCTCTCTCTCTCTCTCTCTCTCTCTCTCTCTCTCTCTCTCTCTCTCTCTCTCTCTCTCTCTCTCTCTCTCTCTCTCTCTCTATAGTACAGTGACACACACACGCGCGCGCACACGCACACGCATGTACATGTACATAGACACACGCACCCTGTGCATTTTGCCCAGACTGCAAACATTGGGTTTTGCACTCTGTCTCTCTTGCATTCACACACATAGATATACACAAACAAACAAACTCACACGTCTGTGGCCACTGCAGACTGTGTGTGTCTCTCTCTCTCTCTCTCTCTCTCTCTCTCTCTCTCTCTCTCTCTCTCTCTCTCTCTCTCTCTCTCTCTCTCTCTCTCTCTCTCTCTCTCTCTCTCTCTCTCACTCACTCCAGGTTCCTGTGATCAATCAAGAGACCAATTGGAAACCAGCCAGTCATCCCAGCCATCAATCATATCACCAGTTGACCAATCGGAAGCCCTCCCCTTGTTTTAAAACCCATGTGGCACTTCCTGTTTCTCTTCTTCTTTTTGTCTCCGTTGCTGTTGGCTAAATGTAGGTATGTGA
Source organism: Notolepis coatsorum (assembly GCF_963971535.1). Classification (NCBI taxonomy): domain Eukaryota; kingdom Metazoa; phylum Chordata; class Actinopteri; order Aulopiformes; family Paralepididae; genus Notolepis; species Notolepis coatsorum. The sequence goes on along the minus strand of NC_140181.1, from coordinate 102,344,518 downwards.
CTTAGATAGCCAACTTGGTAAACGTGTCT
>NC_140181.1:102314289-102344289 GCF_963971535.1 Notolepis coatsorum | reverse complement strand
GTGTTCTGTGTTGGGAATTGGAGCAGGTAAGGGGCCCAATACATTTGGTGCTACATGTAGGGCTAGTATTGTCTAGACACACTAGGTCAGGAGTGATGCCACTCATTGTATGTTTTGGACATATGTTTGCTTAGTTAGTGTAGGTAGTGAGTACTCGAGTAGTTTTTATTTGACGTTTGTGTATATGTAGATAAGATATTACTTACTGAATTTGTTTTGTTTTACTCAGTTAATTCCTTTGGCATCATTCAAGCTCCTTTTTCATACCCCCCCCCCCCCCCCCCCCCCCCTTCCTCTTGGGTTTTGTGTCAATCCACCATTGTCATTGTATATTAGTCTGTGTTTTTGTTTGCATATATAAAAGGCACTCTTTTATTTCACCTAAACTTGTGGGCATTGCTTTATTTTTCCTTTGGTTCATTTATCACAACACGATCATCCTTTTTGTTATTCACCCCTTCCCCTTGACAAATGGGGCCTCGTTTTCTTTGCTATTGAGTTGTTTGTCAACTCCAATTGTGTTCTCTGAATAGTGATCATCTCCACTCAAGAAAGATGTACGCAGCTGTCGCCACCTTCATCATCTTGTGTATGGGTGCCACCACCCTTGCAGACCACGACCAGCCTTGCCGTAAGGATGTTTGGTTTCAACTGTTGTGTACTTTGTAATGCTTAGTTTGCTGTATCTTGTATGTATACCAATGTTGATTAATTAAGCTTAGCTACCTACAGCTATTTCAGGTATTCAGCTTTGAAAAAAACGTATCTTTTCTTTTAGATTCACCCAGTATGACAGGAATATTGTCAGTGGTGAGTTTCCCTATTCCAAACCAGATATTGACAGTCTTGATCTTAAACTTTATTTTTTTGTAATTCTTTTATCAAATTCCCTCTTGTGTTTCAATGAATCAGTTAAGCTTGAGGACTGGGAAAAATACAGCTGGTAATTATACGTACGATGATGTGGCCAAGAAGCTCCGGCTCAAATCTATTGAGAGCTACAACTTCAACAACTCTACACTGAGTTTGGATGTGCTGATGTTTTTCAAAGAGGTAACACTTAAATATATATAAATAAAAACGCTTATGTATATAATCCTTTTTACATATCTGTACAACTTACCATACTCTTACTAGTTACGCTGCTGGCCAGTAGCCTATGACTTACTACCGTAGTGTCTTTATACAGTACCTGTATCACTGTACATATTAATGCTACAACTCTGTACATCTGATTAGCACTATTAATCAGTAGTATGAATTTATAAATATTATACCCAGTTTAATCACCTGTATATTACTCTGTGCTTTACTTTTACATTCGCACTCTTAGTTGGGCTCTTTTCGTTGTACTGTACTTGTGCTGTATGATCGAATTATTATATTTGTGTTGCTCAGAAAATCTGTCCTCTTATCCCCGGCAGGGTGTTTTCTATGTGATCGACGGCAGTAACCAGACCTGTGAGAAGAGATCTCTGCAGTCGGACCTGCATCCTCTGGAGATTCCCTCCGACGCCAATAATATGTTTGTCGAATTTTATTTAGGGAGTCCAACCGTTGCAGAGGACGGGCTTAAACTCTCCATATGGACGGGGGCCGTTCCAGAGGCCAAAGGTAAGACGAGGCACATTGAGTCATTCAGGTGAAACCCCACAGGGGCCACGTTTTAAGGTTGAGTAACATTCATCAAAGGGCAGTACGTTTGAATATTGTGTTTTATTCATAGTTAAAGATGGAGTGATGTATAATGTTGATCCTCTAAATAGTTTTGAGTTTTTAATATACTGTGTCTGTATGTTAACGGCTTTTAAAAACAAATGAAGCGATACAATTAATCGACGACTATGATTCTTTGTCTGGAGGTTTCAGATGCCAACAGACAAATTGATTGATGGATTGATGGGAGACTTGACGATAAATCAGTGAAACTGATCGGTGATGATAAATAATGTGTTTTTGTTTCTTTGTCGTGGTGTTTCAGCTACTTATTCCATGTCTGTCAGCGTGGGATGCTTGCCTCTCAGCACACTCTATCTCTATAAAGGAAATGCACTCTCCATCGGGTTAGTTTTTTTTATTATAATCACCAGGAATATGATTGGAACTTGGTTCCAGGATCTGCTGGGCTACTGTAATAACATTCAGTCCAGGAGAAACTGGTTGCATCGTCTGCCCCAATGGTAACGATATCATGTGTCTCTCACACAGCAACTTGAACACAGAGACTGGTATTAAGGACCCCGCTCTCCTCACCCTGCCGCCTTACTGCGGGGGCGTAGCTTTGGAGGAGACGCCTGAAGGGACGGTGAACAGTTTCTACAACCTCTTCACCTAGAAGGAACCTCACCAGCACAAGAGCCAAACCTTATGGGAGTGGTCGACCAAACCCCATTTATAGACATGTCCCTCCGTCTTAAACCTTGAGTGTTTTGCATAATACCTTCGGAGCATCACATACATGCACTACCCTGTGAAGAGATGGAATGTGAATGAATAAATTGGCACTGCTTCAAAACCTGTAAATTATTAATCTAATGAATTGTTTTTGTTACTCGTCAATCGACCAAGAAGTCTTCCTGTTTTTTGTATTTTCTTTGAAATTAAGACGAGATTCCTTTATTCATCCCCTTGGGGAAATTCTGAGTCGTTGCAGCCTGGAGGAGGGGATACAGGTATGGGATAGAAGAAAGACATAAATATAGGCAATACAATTGAAGGTGCAGATGAGGGAGGGTCTGCCTTATCAGTTATAATGTTACAATAAAGAGTAAACAAATGTGCTTATTCCCTAAAGTCACTATCTTCAATGACTATCGGCCACATTTTTGCCCTTAGACTGTCCCTGTCTTTAACTCGTTTTGTGTTTACAGTTGTTTTAGTGGATCTCAGCCTAATTTTAGTTGTTGATGAAGATGTTTTGTCATTTGTATTCACCAGTGAGAAAGAAAACTACCAATAAAACCACCCAAGCGGAGTATAGCGTATATACAGGGGTGTAAAAAGTACCCACAAATTATACTTAAGTATCAAATTCTCACTAAAGTAAAAGTCAGAGTATCTGGCAAAAAAAAAGCAAGTTTCTACTTTTAAATGTACTAAAATAAACAGTTTTTCTGACTGTCTATTCTCCTGATAGCAGGTGTTTAATCAAAGATCCCCGCTTTCTAGTCTTGCACAAGGACCATCAGCATGGTTATGGGCAGGTTAATTTTCCATTGATGGGGATTTGATTGGCTGTTTTTAAATAAAGTGCGGCCGCAGGATTAATAACGTTAGTTCGGCCGGTGAAACAAATATATTAATTAAAATGGTTGGACCTGCGAGATTTGTACTTTGTAGGTCTGCATTTAAATGTAAGGAGTAAAACATATCTTTTTTTCTGAAATGTAATTGAGTAAAAGTACAAGTATACAAACCTGATAATACTAGAGTAAAGTACAAATCTCCCAAAACAGTACTTAAGTATTGTAACTAAGTACAATTACTCAAGTACTTTACACCCCTGCGTCTTTATAAAAAATACGTCAAGATTCAAGAGGTTTATTCGTCACATACACAAGACATAGTGAAATGAAGGTGGCCATGCCCGCCTTGATTGGCCGCCTTTCATTTCACTGACGAATAAACCTCTTGAATCTTAAAGTTTTCTTTTATATATATATATACGCTTGGTAGTTAATGTTATTTTATATAAAACAAGGTAAGTTAAGTCTGAAAATGGCGGAGTTTGTTATTGATATAGAATAGAATAGAATAGATCTTTATTGTCATTGTTACAGTTGTTACAACGAACATATCGCTAACCAGTCAGACAAATAGCCTATTTTTATGGTAGATGGAGCGATCGATCAGTCAAGACAGGCATGTCCCGAGTCAAGTCACAAGTCAAGACAAGTCAAAGTCCTAACCATTGAGTTTCGAGTCCTAAACAAGTCATAATGCGCGCTTCACCAAATGTAGTACCCTTTTAACAGAGTAATAATATATTACATTTACACAATGTAATGCATGAATGGTTTTTAAAATGTGTATTACTTTCCAAATAAACTTCCAATAATTCCATGGAAATACATGGGTAGCCATGAGAAAGGCACATCAATATGACAACGAAAACAAAACTGCTGTCATATAGGCTAAGTACAATAATTTAGTCAAAGGTCTGTTAAAAAAAGTGCGACTGAACTTAATACGAAAAACAAGTGGTGCAAACAAAGAAGCATCATTTTCTTATTTTCCAAATAAAATGTGTTTTCATTCAAAAGGTATCAATGAAACCCCTCCCCCCATACCACACTAACCAATTCCTATTTTCTCTATCTTGTATGTCCAGTGTGCAATCCATTTCTTTGTTTATTTCTTTGCTATATTGCTTGTTGTATGTATATTTATATTGTAATAATAACATATATTGTATGTCGGAAATGTTTAATCCTGAATTCCTTTCCAGCCCCCCTTCCTCCCTTCAAGAGGCGTTGTCTCTTGCCAGGCCATCGTTGTAAATAAGAATTTGTTCTTAATTGATTTGCCTGGTTAATTAAAGGTAAAATAAAATAAATAAAAATTTGATGATTTGTTCACATTTAGTTCTTTGGTTTTGGATGTGTGTGCCTCCATAATATAATAATAATAACTTTATTTGTAGAGCACTTTTCATACAGAAGTTGCAGTTCAAAGTGCTTCACAGCAGTAAAGAATACAGGCATAAGCGAGCATAAAAAAGATAGAGAGGTAGCAAGGTAAGGTAAATCACAGTGTTTCACATTAGGATCTAGCCTCCCAATAGGCTTCCATAAGGCGTAGTTTTATACAGGGACGCTAGGGACGATGTCCCTACCAAGGAAATAGCAGAGTGAAAACTGTAGTTTTAGTATTATAAATCACAACAGCACAGTCTTGCAAAACAGAGGCTTTCTATCTGTTGCGAAAGTGTAGGTTGACAGCTGCATGAAGAACAGCAAGCTATCCTATTATATGCAATATTTTCTCTTTTTTTTCTTTGGACCCAATTTGCTATCAATTTGTATGCAGCAAGTGCACATGTAGGCCAAATTGCATCAGTACAGGGGGTTAATGAAAGAAACAGTCACAAGGATCATCTGATGCTCTTTGTACCTTAAAAAACAGGATTCATAAATGAATGCAACACACAATTATTCATATTACCAAAGCTCAAATCAAACCTACGCCCTTGACCACTCTTATCTGGATAATAGAAACTCCACCTCAGGTTACTGTAGCTTTCTGCCTCTTAAATTTTACATTACTTTTAATTTTTAAATATCATCTGATATATTTGTTCAGTTTACATAATTGTAACTGAGGGGTACAATTCCCTGACTGTATTACTAGATATGATACTTACTACCACTACCTTTGTACTTAATATTCGGCCACCCAGTACTCGGCATAAATATATTATGATGAACACTGTCACGTAGATGAAACGGATCCAACACAAATGTACGAATTAGAAATAGGTCTTTATTTCTACACAGCGATGGTGTGTAGAGCAAGCACTTAATCAAATCAATCACATTTATGAATGGGAATTAGTATGCACTTTTATGGCAAGAGTATTCGTCGGTATATCAATAGAGAATGTCCAATCTCTGAAGGCGCAGGTGGTACATATACGACCTGGAATGGTTTAAGGAATAACAGCAATGATACTTTAATGATTATAGACTGGATACACTAGGGGGGGTTAATCCAGTCGCTTGTAAGCCGACAGGAGTAGGAAGGGGGGGGGGGGTAGAGTTCGGCTGCCTCATCCGGCCAAGGGTATCCCAGGTGAACCCACTGTAGTGCCGTTCAATGCGCCGGCGATCCTTGGACCACAGATGAAAGCAGATGGACTCTTTGTGGGCCGGCGTCCTCCGGTCCACGGAGGAGAGACGTGAAGCGACCTCGTCTTGCAGAGCGTCTCCTCACCTTGCGTCCTCTCCAGGGGGGGGGGGTTCCAACACACGGCAGTGTCGGGGGTCTTTATCCATGGAATAATCAACGTATACAAAGCATAATCCGTGCCTGGGAAGGCGGGCTGTCGTCGGTAGAATAATCCGGTATACAGGTCCACTCGCTCGTCGGCTCTGGGGCTCCTCGGGTGCAATCTCACATGGGGTCGATCATCCTGGTTAAGCAGCCAGTTTTCTGCCCGAAACGATGGGGTGCTGACTACGGTAGTATTCTCACCGCACGAAGCACTATATATTAACAGACTATTATTAGCTTAATAGACTACGTCCAACTCGACGATATAGTGCCAAATATGACTATTCAAATATTAATATACACAATGTCTCAATACCGATGGTAGGCCGAACTTGGCCTTACTCCCACACGTGGCGTCGCGGGGAGGCTTTACGTCTGTCACTCTATTGGAGGGTAAGAAACTGGACTGAAAAAGGAAGTCCTACTTTAGTAGCGGCGTATATATACGCACTATGAACAAATAGTCCCATTAGTGGTGTGGTAGCCAGATTCCTACGCGGAACTAGGACTTGTTCGTACATGTTGAGCGGTACGTTTGAACTGGGTCTGGGGGGTATGGCAGCCTGGCACCAAGGTCTCGACCAATAGTAGAATGGAGACTATTATGGGATGTTCAGTAGGCTAGAATGGATATTCAATGCATATTGTACAAGGAATATACAAGGGATATCAGGGAATATTAGAGAATATACAAATACAATTAAATATATATATATAAATAAATATATATTCGGTTTAATCTGGCCCTTCACAACAGCCACCCCCTGATTGGTCCCAGACCTAATCAGTTAAGCGGAGACAGATTAATCGCGTTGTCTATTTACACATAAGGGTTTGCTGTAGGGGTCAGTCAACTTCACAAAGTCATAGGGTTATAGGGTCATGGTCATCATCGATTGTGTCTGGGAGTCGGGGCAGTTCTAGGAGCCTCGCCACGGGACGGGTGTAAGTGCGACCCTGGACAAGCACTTCAGCTGCTCGGACCTTGCCGTCGGCACCGGTGATCACTTTGCTTACGCGGCCGGCCGGCCACATAGCTCTGGGCAGTGATTGATCAATAATCATGACGACTGTTCCTTCTGTCAAATTGTCTCTCTCCTTTACCCACTTCTGGCGGGTCTGTAGAGACGGTAGGTAGTGCAGTAGGAAACTGCTCCAAAACTTGTCGGCTAATACTTGGCTGTACCTCCACATTCGTCGACCGTTCACTTCTTCAGGCCGGTACATGGTCTGGGGTAACGCGGGATCTAGCCGCCCCATCAGGAGTGTGTTGGGGGTAACTGGGTCGATATCCGCCACATCACTGGAGACATATCCGAGGGGCTTCGAGTTAAGTACTCCCTCAATCTCCGTGAGGACTGTCATTAGGACTTCTTCCGCCACAGTCTGGGCCCCAAGTACTGCGTACAGGGCTGTCTTTATGGAGCGCACTTCTCGTTCCCAAGTGCCACCGAAGTGGGGTGCGTTTGGGGGGTTGAATTGGAAATCAACCTGTGCTGGAGCGAGGTGGGTCTTAAGTTCTGGGCCCATAGCTTGGAAGCTCTCTCTCAGCTCTCTTTCGCCGCCTTTGAAGTTTGTCCCATGATCGGACAATAGGGTAGACGGTCTTCCTTTCCGTGATGTGAATCTACGGAAGGCCATAAGGAATGAGTCTGTGCTCATGGTCGGGAGAAGCTCGATGTGTATCGCTCTGGTGGTCATGCATTTGAATACAATACCCCACCGCTTCTCGGTTCCTCTTCCTTTCTTTATGTGCAGCGGGCCAAAGCAGTCCATACCCGTTGAGTGGAATGGCTTGTCACCGATTCGGAGGCGACATGGAGGAAGGTCAGCCATCCTTGGTATGCTAGGCTGCGCGCGCCACTTGCGGCAGTCTAGACATGTTCGCTGGAAGCGTCGTACCGCCTCTCTTCCTTGTAGGATCCAGTAACGACGTCTGATTTCCGCGAAGACTCTTTCTGCTCCTGCGTGATGTACATCCTCATCGTATTTCTTTATAATCAGCTCTGTGACCTTGTGTCGGCTGTTCAATACGATCGGGTATTTAATGTCATCCGGTAGATTGGGGGCTCTGCGTAGGCGACCACCCACTCTGATGAGGGTATGAGCGTCGCTCTCGGGGGCCAGATGAATTAATCTGCTGTCGGATGGGACGGGCTTTCCTCCCTGTAGACAGGCCAATTCATCGGGGAACGAGTCTCTCTGGGCTCGCTGCAGTAGAAGCAATTCTGCTTCCTCGTAGTTAGCTGCTGACATATCAGCGGGGGACTTGCACTCCGGGTGGTACCGCAGGAATGTTCTTTGTTGTGCACTCTCTATGGACGTGCAATCGTCTATGTTAGGGTCGGTGGAGGCTACGGTGCTCAATCCACAGAACACAGACTTCTTATTTTCCACCTCCTCTGGACTTGCTTCCCTCGGGATAGGCATGGGCCACTGTCCTTCCGGGAGTCTTAGGAATGCGGGGCCGTCACTGTAAGCATTGTGACGGGTGAGGTCATCCAGGGGCATCCCCCGGGTGATGACGTCAGCTGGGTTCTGTTTTGTATCAACGTAGCGCCACTCTGTTTCTCCGGTTAACTCTTCGGTTAAGTCTTGAATCTCGGTGACTCTGACTCCCACGAAGACTTTGTACTTGCATGAGTCCGATTGGATCCAGGCGAGTACTGTCGTGGAATCTGACCACAGGATTGTTCTAGACACCGGTATGGTGAGCTCACGTTGGATGAGCGTGGCTAGGTGCGCTCCGGCTAGGGCTGCGCAGAGCTCTAGACGTGGGATAGATTGTTGCTTGCGTGGGGCTATTCTCGAGCGGGCGAGGACAAATGCTGTGTAGATCTCTCCCCCCTTTTCTTGGGCCCGCAAGTAGGCTACTGATCCGTAAGCGACCTCTGAGGCGTCACTGAAGACGTGTAAGTCCATTTTACATGTCTCTGGCCTCACCGTGGGTGGGAAGTAGCTTCGGCGCATATTAACGCCTGGGAGTGAGTGGAGCTCCATCTCCCACTCTCTCCAGGTGGATGCAAGGTGTGCGGGAATGGGGTCGTCCCAGCCCTGGTCCTTGTCCCACAATGCTCGTACAATCATTTTTGCCCTGGTGGTGTACGGTAGAATACATCCTAGCGGGTCATATTGTCGGGCGAGTGTTGTGTACACACTCCGTCTGGTGGTCGGCGCCGCCGCCGGCCTTCCCTGCTCCGTAGTCAGGGGCTTGTGTCTGTAGTGAAGCGAATCTGTTTTGAATCGCCACACCAATCCCAGGGTCATCTCCTGGGCTTCTCCCGGGATTGTAGCCATCCAGGTCTCGCTGCTGGCTGCCTTGTCCTCGGAGGAGAGGCTGCGCAGTACTTGCGGATCGCTGCTGGCCCACTGCCTGAGATCAAAGCCGCCTTTGATCAATGAGGCGCGGAGTTTAATCAGGAGAGCCTCGGCTTCTTCCTGGGTTGAAAGGCTTTGTAGACAGTTGTCTACGTAGAAGCTGTTCTTTACGCTGTGTCGGACCTCTTCGTCCGCTGCTGGGTCCTCTGCTACATGTTTCTGCAGTGCAAATGTAGCACAGCAGGGGCTGCACGTCGTTCCGAAGGGGAGGACTTCCCATTGGTAGATGGCTGGGTGCTCATCTCCTGGCTTCTCTCTCCATAGGAACCGTAACAGGGGCTTGTCCTCCTCTACTAATCTCACCTGCAGGAACATTCCTTTAATGTCCCCGCTGATGGCCACCTTTTCCTGGCGGAAGCGGAGTAGAACGCCGAGAAGGGAGGGGCCGAGTGTGGGACCGGGCAGTAACTCTTTATTCAGATTTTGGGATCCGATCTGGTAGCTGCAGTTAAATACTATGCGGTCTTTACCGTTGTGATGGACCTTGTGGTGAGGCACGTACCACGATTCAGTGGTCTGGTCAGCCTCTTTAATGTCCATCTTTGTGACGTGTCCCGCTGTGATGAGCTTCTCAATCTCAGCGCGGTATACACTCTCTTGGGCGGGGTTCTTGGCTAAGCGCCGCTCCGTGTTCAGCAGGTACCGTTCTGTGGCGTCTGTCTTGGCGTGGAAAGTAGGCATTCCTTCTCGCCGCAGGAGTGGCGTGGCGTATCTCAACACGCCGTTGACCGGGACTCTCTTGGTCCCTGTCTCGAGGAGGTGAATGGCGTAAATGTCATCTTTAGAGCGAATGTCTTTCTTTCCGTTCTTAAAGGGCATTTGTTCCAAGGTCCATAGCCGCTCTACGTGTTGCAGGAGTGCGGTTTCTCCCTCTGTGACTCGGGAGTGGAGACATCTAGTGGCTGTACTTCGGTTGAGAGATTTGGCGAGCGGGCCTTGGAGAGTCCATCCCAAACGGGTCTCGACTGCTGCAGGATAGCCTCGGGGTCCGGTATGAACCCGGTCTATCGGGACAATGAGGTCTGCATGGTCGGAGCCTATCAACAGGGTCGGCATAGCATTGTCTATGAGCGGGATCGGTAACTTGCGCAGATGTACATATTTCTCCATCAGCTTGGCGACGGGGTATGTGTACCGCGACAGTCCTATTTCTTGGCTGGTGAAAGCGTCTGTAATCTGGTACCGTCGCTCAGGCTGGCCGCTTGCTGCGATAGAGAATGAGACATTCTCGCCCTTTATCGTCTTCAAATCTCGTCTTATTGTCCGAATTGTCATTTGGGTTTCGCTTCCCCGCAGCCCTAGCTGGGCCGCAGCGGAGGCGAGCAGAAGGGTCTTCTCTGACCCGTCATCGAGGACGGCGTAAGTGTCCAGGACTTTATTCTGGTAGCTTAGTGTCACACGCACTACTTTTAGGAGTACTCGGGCTCCACTGCTGCTGGCGGGATCGATGTACATGACGCTCGCTTTGCTGCTGGATGGTGCGGGTGAAGGGCGCCGTCTGTTACTGTCGTGAAGTATGTCCAGATGGGCTCCATCGCACTTGGTGCACCTTTTCTTTAAGCGGCATTCGGCTGCCATGTGTGAGCGCGCACAGCGAAAACAGCGCTTGTTGGACTTTATCCATTGACTTGCTTCCTCCGCGTTCAGCTTGGGGAAGGAGTCACATTGCGCTAGCCAGTGTTCTTTCTCACAGTAGGGGCACACTATCTTCCACTTCTCCGTTCTGGAGGGGGTACTGTGGCTCCTGCTGCTCGGTACTGACTCCGATTGGTGCATCACAGTCACCGATCTTCTTCCATCATTTAGTCGTCTGGTTCCTTCTCTGGAGCCAGGGGTGCTCCGTCCGAATGTATCTAGCCGTAGGCTGCTGACTTCTCTCGCCAGGAAGTCTGCTAGATCGAGGAGGTTCGGTTCGGGGCCATTCGGGTCTCGGTGGTCTCTCTGCCGCCTAAAACGCTCCTGTCGAGCGGGCGGCAGCTTCTCCAAGATCCTTTCCACATTTGAGTTGGCGTAAAGTTCATGCCTCCCCTTCTCTCTCTGCGCTCCCAACATCCCTACCAGGGACTGCACTCTGATGGACAGGTCGTCCAGTGCTCGATTGTCTATTGCTGGGGGTAAGCGGTCGATGTGTCGGATCTCCTGGGTCACGTAATCCCATATGCGCCCATACCTCTGGTCCAATGCTACCAGCGCTGCTGTGTATGGGGTGGTGGAAGTCGCGTAGGCGAGCGCTATATTATGTGCGCGGGGTACCTTTAAGTGCTTCAGTAGGATGGCGTATTTGTGGCGTTCATCCAATACATCCACCAACATGGTCTCCAGACACATGCGGAGTTCTGTATACTGGGCCCGGTTCTCTTGGGTGAAGTCGGGTACCATAGGCGTGCCAATGTATGACGCTGACTGTGGATACATCGGCGAGCGTTGGGGGAGAGGCCTCCTAGGCGAGTCTCCTCCCGCTCCTTGGTATGGGCTGGTACCGGCAGTGTACCATGGCCCGCTTGTCCAGGTGCTGTTCCTCGGTGCGGGTCGTGCGTCGTGCTCACCCGTGTATAGAGTCGGGGGTCTGTAGCGCAGCTCCGCGGGAGTATAGCCTGGGCTGTACCGGACCTCCTGGTCCGGTAGAGTACTGTGCTGTTGTCGGGCGTGGTTCTCCTCCTCTTCCTCTTCGTCTTCAGTTAGGTCATCCAGTGCTTGTAGTCTCTGGTTTAGCCTCTCCACAGGATATGCTGCTCCTTCCCGGTTGCTAGGTCTCGCTTGGACCGGTGGGGGGAGGTGGTCTGTGGGGGGTATAGACCTCGTCTGTTGGTCAAGTTCAGGGTTGTTTACTCGGCTAGGGGATGCCGCCCTGGAGGTGTGTCTAGACGAGTTCCTGGAGCCTCTGGCGGAGGGAGAGGGTGTTGTCCGTCTGATCAGCTGTTCTATTAGTTGCGCTTGCTGTCTGTCGCGCTCTGCGTCCCGTAGAGCACCAGCAGCTGCTCGCTGGCTGTCTGCTCGGTCTCGGGCCACATTCTCTTGCCTCTGAATGCGTCTTATTTCTAGACGTATATGCTCTTCTTCGCTCCGCTGCTGGATCTGCAGTCGGTCGCGTTCAGCAGCGGCGTTCAGGCTGATGAGGAAGGCCTGCTGTAGGGTCCTCTCTGCCTCGAGGGGAGAAGGCGGTTGTATAGGGGAGCCTTCCCTCGGGGTACTCCTTGCGGAGCCTTGGAGCTCTATCTCCACGGTGCTCTCCCCGTCTTCTTCCGTGCCGAGTTCTGTCTCGGTAGCGTTGTATTCCTCCCGGGACTCATCGGGGACTACTTCTTCAGTACTGGCGGGGTGTGAAGTCATGTCTGGTTCCCACTGGTCCCCACCGTGAACTTGGTCAGTTACATTAGAACCCGTAGGGGCCTCTATGGTCGGGGTAGTCTGGGCGTTGGGGTTAGACATACTTTTACTTTCTAGTTTTAACGTGTTTACTGTTAGTAGAAGACTAGGTTGTTGACTGACAGCGTAAGCCTCTAAGTACTGAGGGAGCCGTCGTTCGCGCTGCGGGCGTTGGTTAGGAGGATCGTTTCGTGGAGTGTTCATCATAGGCCATTTCAATATTAATAACACTATATTAATATTACACTAATTACCATCCGGCTCGAAGGACCAATTGTAACTGAGGGGTACAATTCCCTGACTGTATTACTAGATATGATACTTACTACCACTACCTTTGTACTTAATATTCGGCCACCCAGTACTCGGCATAAATATATTATGATGAACACTGTCACGTAGATGAAACGGATCCAACACAAATGTACGAATTAGAAATAGGTCTTTATTTCTACACAGCGATGGTGTGTAGAGCAAGCACTTAATCAAATCAATCACATTTATGAATGGGAATTAGTATGCACTTTTATGGCAAGAGTATTCGTCGGTATATCAATAGAGAATGTCCAATCTCTGAAGGCGCAGGTGGTACATATACGACCTGGAATGGTTTAAGGAATAACAGCAATGATACTTTAATGATTATAGACTGGATACACTAGGGGGGGTTAATCCAGTCGCTTGTAAGCCGACAGGAGTAGGAAGGGGGGGGGGGGTAGAGTTCGGCTGCCTCATCCGGCCAAGGGTATCCCAGGTGAACCCACTGTAGTGCCGTTCAATGCGCCGGCGATCCTTGGACCACAGATGAAAGCAGATGGACTCTTTGTGGGCCGGCGTCCTCCGGTCCACGGAGGAGAGACGTGAAGCGACCTCGTCTTGCAGAGCGTCTCCTCACCTTGCGTCCTCTCCAGGGGGGGGGGGTTCCAACACACGGCAGTGTCGGGGGTCTTTATCCATGGAATAATCAACGTATACAAAGCATAATCCGTGCCTGGGAAGGCGGGCTGTCGTCGGTAGAATAATCCGGTATACAGGTCCACTCGCTCGTCGGCTCTGGGGCTCCTCGGGTGCAATCTCACATGGGGTCGATCATCCTGGTTAAGCAGCCAGTTTTCTGCCCGAAACGATGGGGTGCTGACTACGGTAGTATTCTCACCGCACGAAGCACTATATATTAACAGACTATTATTAGCTTAATAGACTACGTCCAACTCGACGATATAGTGCCAAATATGACTATTCAAATATTAATATACACGATGTCTCAATACCGATGGTAGGCCGAACTTGGCCTTACTCCCACACGTGGCGTCGCGGGGAGGCTTTACGTCTGTCACTCTATTGGAGGGTAAGAAACTGGACTGAAAAAGGAAGTCCTACTTTAGTAGCGCCGTATATATACGCACTATGAACAAATAGTCCCATTAGTGGTGCGGTAGCCAGATTCCTACGCGGAACTAGGACTTGTTCGTACATGTTGAGCGGTACGTTTGAACTGGGTCTGGGGGGTATGGCAGCCTGGCACCAAGGTCTCGACCAATAGTAGAATGGAGACTATTATGGGATGTTCAGTAGGCTAGAATGGATATTCAATGCATATTGTACAAGGAATATACAAGGGATATCAGGGAATATTAGAGAATATACAAATACAATTAAATATATATATATAAATAAATATATATTCGGTTTAATCTGGCCCTTCACAACAATAATACATAATGCTGATTGTTCCGTTAAAGCTGCACTGTGCAGTCTTGGGGGAGTGTGTGTGTGTGTGTGTGTTGGGGGGGGGGGGGGGGGGGGGGGTGACAGTTTACTGTTTAGAATGAATGTCATGAATGAAAACCAAAATCATTTTGAGGCACTGTGAGCCAAACTTAAAACTAGAATATATTTGTGAACAGAAACGCAGGCCCCACCTTGACTCAGTGGCACCAGAGCCTCTGAAAGGGTTTGAAATGGGGGCTAAATATGCCTTGTTTCATAAATGTGTATTGATAACATAGTGCTGTAATAACATGTTCTAATAAATATGCATGATCAAGTTAAACAACGTGTGCTTTTATTTTGACATTCCTTAATTCCACGTTGAAATTACGCGATACATTAAGTGTGAGGTCGCCAAAAAGAATCCTAAATCCCGCAAAAAGTTTGAGAACCCCTGCTATAGGTACATTATACTATAGGTACATTCATTTACCTATACTTTATAATTACTGCAACTCCCTCTATATAGGCATTAACCAGTCTTCCCTGTCCCGCCTACAGCTGGTACAAAACGCCGCTGCCAGACTGTTGACCGGAACCCGTAAGAGAGAGACCACATCACCCCTGTCCTTGCCTCGCTTCATTGGCTTCCAGTACGCTACAGGATACATTTTAAGGTTCTCCTATTTGTTTTTAAAGCCCTTAATGGTCACCCCCCCCCCTCCTACATCTCAGACCTCCTATCCCCCTATTCCAACACCAGGTCCCTCAGGTCAGCCGATCAGAGGCTCCTGACAGTCCGGAGGGCTAACCTCAAGCTCAGGGGGGGGCCGTGCCTTTGCTGTCGCAGCCCCTATAGGTACATTATACTATAGGTACATTAAACTATAGGTACATTATACTATAGGTACATTATACTATAGGTACATTATACTATAGGTACATTAAACTATAGGTACATTAAACTATAGGTACATTATACTATAGGTACATTAAACTATAGGTACATTAAACTATAGGTACATTATACTATAGGTACATTATACTATAGGTACATTATTATACTATAGGTACATTATTATACTATAGGTACATTATACTATAGGTACATTATACTATAGGTACATTAAACTATAGGTACATTATACTATAGGTACATTATACTATAGGTACATTATTATACTATAGGTACATTATACTATAGGTACATTATACTATAGGCACATTAAACTATAGGTACATTATACTATAGGTACATTATACTATAGGTACATTAAACTATAGGTACATTATACTATAGGTACATTATACTATAGGTACATTAAACTATAGGTACATTATACTATAGGTACATTATACTATAGGTACATTATTATACTATAGGTACATTATACTATAGGTACATTATACTATAGGCACATTAAACTATAGGTACATTATACTATAGGTACATTATACTATAGGTACATTAAACTATAGGTACATTATACTATAGGTACATTAAACTATAGGTACATTAAACTATAGGTACATTAAACTATAGGTACATTATTATACTATAGGTACATTAAACTATAGGTACATTATTATACTATAGGTACATTAAACTATAGGTACATTATTATACTATAGGTACATTAAACTATAGGTACATTATACTATAGGTACATTAAACTATAGGTACATTATTATACTATAGGTACATTATTATACTATAGGTACATTCAACTATAGGTACATTATTATACTATAGGTACATTATTATACTATAGGTACATTATTATACTATAGGTACATTAAACTATAGGTACATTATTATACTATAGGTACATTAAACTATAGGTACATTATTATACTATAGGTACATTATTATACTATAGGTACATTAAACTATAGGTACATTATTAAACTATAGGTACATTATTATCCTATAGGTACATTATTATACTATAGGTACATTAAACTATAGGTACATTATTATACTATAGGTACATTAAACTATAGGTACATTAAACTATAGGTACATTATTATACTATAGGTACATTATTATACTATAGGTACATTAAACTATAGGTACATTATTATACTATAGGTACATTATTATACTATAGGTACATTATTATACTATATGTACATTAAACTATAGGTACATTATTATACTATAGGTACATTATTATACTATAGGTACATTAAACTATAGGTACATTATTATACTATAGGTACATTATTATACTATAGGTACATTAAACTATAGGTACATTATTAAACTATAGGTACATTATTATCCTATAGGTACATTATTATACTATAGGTACATTATTATACTATAGGTACATTAAACTATAGGTACATTATTATACTATAGGTACATTATTATACTATAGGTACATTATTATACTATAGGTACATTAAACTATAGGTACATTATTATACTATAGGTACATTATTATACTATAGGTACATTAAACTATAGGTACATTATTATACTATAGGTACATTAAACTATAGGTACATTATTATACTATAGGTACATTATTATACTATAGGTACATTATTATACTATAGGTACATTAAACTATAGGTACATTATTATCCTATAGGTACATTATTATACTATAGGTACATTATTATACTATAGGTACATTATTATACTATAGGTACATTAAACTATAGGTACATTATTATACTATAGGTACATTAAACTACAGGTACATTATTATACTATAGGTACATTAAACTATAGGTACATTATTATACTATAGGTACATTATTATACTATAGGTACATTATTATACTATAGGTACATTATACTATAGGTACATTATTATACTATAGGTACATTATACTATAGGTACATTATACTATAGGTACATTAAACTATAGGTACATTATACTATAGGTACATTATACTATAGGTACATTAAACTATAGGTACATTATACTATAGGTACATTATACTATAGGTACATTAAACTATAGGTACATTAAACTATAGGTACATTATTATACTATAGGTACATTAAACTATAGGTACATTATTATACTATAGGTACATTAAACTATAGGTACATTATTATACTATAGGTACATTAAACTATAGGTACATTATTATACTATAGGTACATTAAACTATAGGTACATTAAACTATAGGTACATTATTATACTATAGGTACATTAAACTATAGGTACATTAAACTATAGGTACATTATTATACTATAGGTACATTATTATACTATAGGTACATTCAACTATAGGTACATTATTATACTATAGGTACATTATTATACTATAGGTACATTATTATACTATAGGTACATTAAACTATAGGTACATTATTATACTATAGGTACATTAAACTATAGGTACATTATTATACTATAGGTACATTATTATACTATAGGTACATTAAACTATAGGTACATTATTAAACTATAGGTACATTATTATCCTATAGGTACATTATTATACTATAGGTACATTAAACTATAGGTACATTATTATACTATAGGTACATTAAACTATAGGTACATTATTATACTATAGGTACATTATTATACTATAGGTACATTAAACTATAGGTACATTATTATACTATAGGTACATTATTATACTATAGGTACATTATTATACTATAGGTACATTAAACTATAGGTACATTATTATACTATAGGTACATTATTATACTATAGGTACATTAAACTATAGGTACATTATTATACTATATGTACATTATTATACTATAGGTACATTAAACTATAGGTACATTATTAAACTATAGGTACATTATTATCCTATAGGTACATTATTATACTATAGGTACATTATTATACTATAGGTACATTAAACTATAGGTACATTATTATACTATAGGTACATTATTAAGAAATAAAGAAATAAGAAATAAGAAACCTGTTTATGAGCGGTATAGGTACATTATTATACTATAGGTACATTATTATACTATAGGTACATTAAACTATAGGTACATTATTATACTATAGGTACATTATTATACTATAGGTACATTAAACTATAGGTACATTATTAAACTATAGGTACATTATTATCCTATAGGTACATTATTATACTATAGGTACATTATTATACTATAGGTACATTAAACTATAGGTACATTATTATACTATAGGTACATTATTATACTATAGGTACATTATTATACTATAGGTACATTAAACTATAGGTACATTATTATACTATAGGTACATTATTATACTATAGGTACATTAAACTATAGGTACATTATTATACTATAGGTACATTAAACTATAGGTACATTATTATACTATAGGTACATTATTATACTATAGGTACATTATTATACTATAGGTACATTAAACTATAGGTACATTATTATCCTATAGGTACATTATTATACTATAGGTACATTATTATACTATAGGTACATTATTATACTATAGGTACATTAAACTATAGGTACATTATTATACTATAGGTACATTAAACTACAGGTACATTATTATACTATAGGTACATTAAACTATAGGTACATTATTATACTATAGGTACATTATTATACTATAGGTACATTATTATACTATAGGTACATTATACTATAGGTACATTATTATACTATAGGTACATTATACTATAGGTACATTATACTATAGGTACATTAAACTATAGGTACATTATACTATAGGTACATTATACTATAGGTACATTAAACTATAGGTACATTATACTATAGGTACATTATACTATAGGTACATTAAACTATAGGTACATTAAACTATAGGTACATTATTATACTATAGGTACATTAAACTATAGGTACATTATTATACTATAGGTACATTAAACTATAGGTACATTATTATACTATAGGTACATTAAACTATAGGTACATTATTATACTATAGGTACATTAAACTATAGGTACATTAAACTATAGGTACATTATTATACTATAGGTACATTAAACTATAGGTACATTAAACTATAGGTACATTATTATACTATAGGTACATTATTATACTATAGGTACATTCAACTATAGGTACATTATTATACTATAGGTACATTATTATACTATAGGTACATTATTATACTATAGGTACATTAAACTATAGGTACATTATTATACTATAGGTACATTAAACTATAGGTACATTATTATACTATAGGTACATTATTATACTATAGGTACATTAAACTATAGGTACATTATTAAACTATAGGTACATTATTATCCTATAGGTACATTATTATACTATAGGTACATTAAACTATAGGTACATTATTATACTATAGGTACATTAAACTATAGGTACATTATTATACTATAGGTACATTATTATACTATAGGTACATTAAACTATAGGTACATTATTATACTATAGGTACATTATTATACTATAGGTACATTATTATACTATAGGTACATTAAACTATAGGTACATTATTATACTATAGGTACATTATTATACTATAGGTACATTAAACTATAGGTACATTATTATACTATATGTACATTATTATACTATAGGTACATTAAACTATAGGTACATTATTAAACTATAGGTACATTATTATCCTATAGGTACATTATTATACTATAGGTACATTATTATACTATAGGTACATTAAACTATAGGTACATTATTATACTATAGGTACATTATTAAGAAATAAAGAAATAAGAAATAAGAAACCTGTTTATGAGCGGTAAGGTAGACTTATTATGCTTTACTGAAACTAAACTTGATCCATCTGTAACAGACCCTGAAATAGAAATAGGGAACTATACTATAGTCCGTAATGACAGAAACCAGTATGGAGGTGGTGTTTGTATGTACATACATAAGGACACCAAATTCATTACCCGTACTGACCTTCATCATGAGACAATTGAAACCGTATGGGTGGAAATTTTATTTGAAAGGGCAAAATCTGTTCTAGTCGGCACAATATACAGACCGCCAGATCAAACTGGCTTTTATGATACTATGGATGTGTGCTTAGCTGGAGCTGAGGATGCGGAAAAAATTCTTATTGGGGATTGGAACACGGATATGCAACAAAAAGATGCACCCGTCTTCAAATCCTTCAATAGGTTTTGTGATCTGCACGGCCTCAGCCAACTAATCACCCAACCCACAAGGATATGTGAATCAACTCAGACTACCATTGACCTCATACTGACCTCTGACAAGTCCAAGATATCCAATAAAGGGGTTATAGCATGCGGGTTAAGTGATCATTATATGATATTCTGTACCCGCAAAAAGCTAAAACTAAAGGCTGGCTGTCACAAAACAGTCACATCTAGAGACCTCAAAACCTACTCTAGCGAGGCCTTTAACCTTGAACTGGAGAGTCTGGACTGGTCAGATGAACTCAATGGTACACTGGTTGAAGAAACTTGGCTTGGCTTCAAAACCAAATTTTCATCAATACTAAACAACATGGCCCCCCTAAGAACCACCAGGGTAAAAAATCGCGCTGAGCCATGGATGCACACTGAAATACTGACCGCTATGAAAGCCAGAGACAAAAAATGCTCTGAGTTTCGTAAAAGTCAGTCAAAGCTTACCAAAAGCACGAGCAGTGAACTCCAAGACCACGTGACTGAACTCAAACTAGAAAGAAACAGACTAAGAAATGATGTAAACTCCATGATCAAAACTGCTAAAAAAAATTTCATCAATGACAAAACCGAGGAAAACAAAAATAAACCACGTGAACTTTGGAAATTACTCAACAATCAACTAGGCTGCAGTAAAAAACTCAAAACCAGGTTCTCAAACATAAACATAAAGACGGACAACACGCTCATCACAGACAAGCTGGATGTAGCCAATTACTTAAACACTTTCTTCACAAACATAGCCACAACACTGGTAAACAAACTACCCTCCCACTCAGGGCAGTATGGGGTAGAACACATAGTAGCATACTACAAGAACCTAGGCGTCCACAAAGACGACTTCAAACTGGAAATAGTAACAACAGATGAGGTACTCAAAAAACTGAGCGCCCTCCAACCAAACAAGGCCACTGGCCATGACAACATCCCCTCCAAATTCCTCAGACTCAGCAGCAGCCATCACCCCAGTCATCACACACATAATAAACCTCTCCATAAAACAGGGACACGTCCCCAAGGACTTCAAAATTGCGAGAGTAACACCCCTGCACAAAAAGGGCAGCAAATTAGACCCGGGTAACTACCGCCCTGTTTCTATCCTTACATCCATCTCGAAAGTCATGGAAAAAATAGTATACGAACAGATCGAAAAGTACCTCGCGGAAAAAAATCTAATCTACGAATTCCAATCTGGCTTCAGAACATCCCACTCCACTGACACATGCCTTCTCTACTTGAACGACCACATCAAACAAGAGGTGGACGCGGGCAAATACTGCGGCATGGTCATGCTGGACCTACAAAAGGCCTTCGACACTGTCAATCACACCATTCTGATTGACAAGCTAAAAGCAATTGGTTTTGATAGTTTATCAGTGAGCTGGATACAATCCTACCTGGAGGGGAGGGAACAGATGGTGGAAGTAAACGGTACACTATCCCCCCCCCCTCACAGTGAGCTGTGGTGTTCCACAAGGAAGCATACTAGGACCGCTACTATTCCTAATTTATGCAAATGACATGTCGTCAGCTTGTGACTGCAACTTGTTCCTGTTTGCGGACGACTCAGCCCTGCTGGTCTCTGACAAGAACAAGTTACAGGTTGAAAAAGCCCTCAGCTCGGAACTAGGCAAAATCTGCATATGGCTCGCCGACAACAAACTATCATTACACATGGGCAAAACAGAGTCCATTCTCTTCGGTTCAAATAACAAACTCAGCAAGACCGACGGCTTCTCGGTTACAGTGGGTGACAATATTATCACAAGGAAAGATGAAATTACCTACCTGGGTTCCATCCTAGAGGCTAATCTTTCCTGTGACAAAATGGCATCCAATGTAATAAAAAAAGTCAACCAACGAACGCGATTCTTGTACCGGATCTCCTCTCTGGTAAACAAGAATACCCTGAAGACTCTAGCAGGAGCACTCATTCAAGGGTACTACGACTATGCTTGCACCTCATGGTACCAAAGCACCTCAAAGGCACTAAAAAACAAATTACAAACATCTCAAAACAAGCTAGTCAGACTACTACTTGACCTGACTCCTAGAACCCACCTCACCCCTGCCCACTTTGACAACCTAGGATGGCTTAGAGTAGACGACAGAGTACAGCAACTTGCAATGGGCCTGGTCTACAAGATACACTACGCGACCAAGGTACCCATGTACATGTCAAAATACTTCCCAAAGGTCAGTGAATACCACGATCACAACACCAGAGGGAGCTCCACAAATCATGTAAAACCCAGATTCGGATCAAACAAGGGACTAAACACGTTTCGCAATTATGCCACATCAATGTGGAACGCCCTGCCTAAAGCTGTAAAGGAATGTGAATCACTACCCACCTTCAAAAACACTCTCAAAAAACACCTACGTGAGACTGCAATTCGAAACTGGCCCCTACAAATGTCCTAACCTAGTTGTACAGTAAATGACCAAGTAAGGCTTTGTCAATATTCCAATGTACAGTGTAAAATGTGTGTGTGTCCCCTTCCCAACCCCCCCCCCCCCCCCCACCTCCAATGTACAGCCCTCACCCAACCCACCCAACCCCACCCCACCCAACCAACCTCCTCCAATGTACAGTTTCTATGCCAAATGTATATACACTCCTTTTCTGGACACTTTTGTATCACAAACAGTACTGTATTTGCAAATCTGATATGTCATAAATGTATAGATGTAGCAGTACTGTCTATCTGTATGTCATGTATGTCATATATGTTATGATGAATTGAAAATGGGGGACCCTGATGTAAACAAGTCGAAAGTCTTTCTCTGGTCTGCATCCCCTTAACAATTGTATGTATTGAGCTGTACTGTACTGTACCCATTCTGCAATCTGTTAATAAACTTTTCAATCAATTCAATCAATTATACTATAGGTACATTATTATACTATAGGTACATTAAACTATAGGTACATTATTATACTATAGGTACATTATTATACTATAGGTACATTAAACTATAGGTACATTATTATACTATAGGTACATTAAACTATAGGTACATTATTATACTATAGGTACATTAAACTATAGGTACATTATTATACTATAGGTACATTATTATACTATAGGTACATTAAACTATAGGTACATTATTAAACTATAGGTACATTATTATCCTATAGGTACATTATTATACTATAGGTACATTATTATACTATAGGTACATTAAACTATAGGTACATTATTATACTATAGGTACATTATTATCCTATAGGTACATTATACTATAGGTACATTATTATACTATAGGTACATTAAACTATAGGTACATTATTATACTATAGGTACATTAAACTATAGGTACATTATTATACTATAGGTACATTATTATACTATAGGTACATTATTATACTATAGGTACATTATACTATAGGTACATTATTATAATATAGGTACATTATTATACTATAGGTACATTATACTATAGGTACATTATTATACTATAGGTACATTAAACTATAGGTACATTATACTATAGGTACATTATTATACTATAGGTACATTCAACTATAGGTACATTATTATACTATAGGTACATTAAACTATAGGTACATTATTATACTATAGGTACATTATACTATAGGTACATTCAACTATAGGTACATTATTATACTATAGGTACATTCAACTATAGGTACATTATACTATAGGTACATTATACTATAGGTACATTAAACTATAGGTACATTATTATACTATAGGTACATTATACTATAGGTACATTATTATACTATAGGTACATTATTATACTATAGGTACATTAAACTATAGGTACATTATACTATAGGTACATTATTATACTATAGGTACATTATTATACTATAGGTACATTATTATACTATAGGTACATTAAACTATAGGTACATTATTATACTATAGGTACATTATTATACTATAGGTACATTATTATACTATAGGTACATTAAACTATAGGTACATTATTATACTATAGGTACATTAAACTATAGGTACATTATTATACTATAGGTACATTATTATACTATAGGTACATTATTATACTATAGGTACATTAAACTATAGGTACATTAAACTATAGGTACATTATTATACTATAGGTACATTAAACTATAGGTACATTATTATACTATAGGTACATTAACACTTTGAGTGCCACGCCGGGTTTTCCTTTTTACCCCCTTGATGCCACCATCCACTCCCAATGTTAATGTTAATATCGCCTAATCTATGTTTTAAATTATGGCTATGTGTCTAATCTGCCCGTCGCTTATCAAAGACTCATTTTCCAGTTAACATTGGCAAGGCAGATTGTATTTTTATCGCTTCATTTCCGTTTGATAGCATTTTGAAAATCACCCGTTTTCCGGGGAAAAACAACACATTCTATGATAATCGCCTTTTACTGGAATATTCCAGAACGTTGTCATTTGTCGGCCTATTTATGAATAGTTTTCAAATAAACGCTAGATGATCGATAGTATATGTGTGCGCACGCACGCTCGTGCCGTGCGCTGATAATCACTGCTGTTATTTCCTCATGGCTTTTACAGTCAAAACAGCTATATCACATATAGTGGAAACGCTTATATCTCCGTGAAAACGAGTCTGATTATCCTAACACTGATAACATAGCTTCCTTACCTGAGGTCAGATGGTATCCAAATGGTTTATTCCAATTTCCGATCGCCATTCGAAAAAATTGATAAATGTATTGATCAACCGTGTATACAGTAGAACACATGATCCGCGCGGCTCAGAGGCTCCAGAATGAACTCTGGTAGACCCCGGCTGCATCAGTGAGAAGTAAAATGTGGAGTCAGAAATCCGTTCTCCCATTCACTTTCATTGAGTCCATTCCAAAAGGGTGATTTACCATCTGGGAGACGATAGGGGGCGCTTTTTTCAGATCTGAGCGCCGGCGGTCCCTGGATCTCCAACGGTAGGCTCGCGTGATGCAATATGATTTCAGATCGCTAATAAAAAAAATTCAAAAAATAACCCGAATATTCTCGGGCGTGGTACTCAACGGTCGGGGGGTGAACCCGAATATTATCGGGCGTGGCACTCAAAGTGTTAAACTATAGGTACATTATTATACTATAGGTACATTAAACTATAGGTACATTATTATACAATAGGTACATTAAACTATAGGTACATTATTATAGGTGACTACGACTTTCTTTAGTTGAGAGTTGAGAACAGCCCTAGTTTTGTCGTGTGCGTGTGCGAGTGCATGTGTGTGTGTGTGCGTGTGTGCGTGTGTGTGTGTGAAATACCAGGTGGCGATTCCCAGACCTAAAACATGTTGTCATTTCTTTGTGGTGTATTTTGCTGTGCTGTCTGGCACGTTACCTATTAATCAGCCTTCCTCTCTCTCTATCCCTTTTTCTCCTTTGCAACTTTATATAAGCAGTGAAAACGCTGTTCATCGATAGTTTGCCACACATTTCAGCACCATGGACAGAGAGCGGAGGTTTAATTATCATTATTAGATTAGATTCAAATTATTCATTTGTTAAAATAACGGAATGCATTGAATTACATCCTTTCTAACCATGGGGTGTTCCAGCAGGTCTCCTCTCTCGCACCAAGTTGGCCCGTTAATGACTTGCAGATTAATTTAATGACCCAGTCTGCGTTCCTATTCTTTGTCCTCATAGGCACAGTAGCCTACTTGTATGTTTGCAAACGTTTATCATTCCATTGAAAAGGTGCAGAGATCCTTCGGATGCTTGTTAACAACTGCTGCTGTTTTATCATAATAACTGAACTGAGCAGCAACTGTTTGTGTTTTATCATAATAACTGAACTGAGCAGCAACTGCTGCTGTTTTATCATAATAACTGAACTGAGCAGCAGCAGCAGCACAAGCTCCTTTTTGCAATTTGAATAATAAATATTGAACATTTAAAATACTTCCTATTGACAGTTGTTGCAAGTGACTGTCTTTTCCTGAGACCCCCCCTCCTTTCTGGGTGTCATATTTCGCACACGGGGTGTGTGTGTGTGTGTGTGTGTGTGTGTGTGTGTGTGTGTGTGTGTGTTGAAAGGGGAGGGTGTTATTTCTAGGTTTTATGTATTCTGAGGGTTTTTCGATTTGCATTATTTGGGGTATTTCTCCGTGCATTTTTGTCGTTGTTTTCTCGCGAAGCACTTTGAGTGTTTCCCCGCGCCACACAAAACACATATCTCAAACATTTGACCAGTTCCTTCAGACTTGACACCTTGAGATTTAAAAAGCAGCAGTGTGTTACTGTAACTGTACATTCTTTGGGAGTTAAATTTGGGAGTCAAATTATGGAATAGCCTTAGTGACGGGTTGAAGTTGTGTACTTATTAGGGGAGATTTAAAAAAGCCTTAAAGAATAAAATAATTCAGGAGTACAGTTTTGAGTAAAACATCAAACATTTGTTTTTTCTTTAAAAAAAATTATATCTTGCAGCATATTTTAAGTTTTTCTTTCTTATATTAAAATATATTTAGTTTTTAAGAATTTGTAAAAGGATAGGCAAAAATATTTTTTTGATTTTGGATTTTGTGTGTGAGCTTGCCTTGAATAATACATACATTTTTTTTCTTTCCCTTTTGTAAGTCCACACGGGTGTGTTTGATTTATCTGTAAACAAGACCGAAAAAGAAACTTCATTCATTCATTCATTCATTCATTCATTCATTCATTCATTCATTCATTCATTCATTCATTCATTCATTCATTCATTCATTCATTCATTCATACATTCATTCATTCATTCATTCATTCACTCACTCATTCATTCATTCATTCATTCATTCATACATTCATTCATTCATTCATTCACTCACTCATTCATTCATTCATTCATTCATTCATACATTCATTCATTCATTCATTCATTCACTCATTCATTCATTCATTCATTCATTCATTCACTCATTCATTCATTCATGTATCCATTAAGCGCTCACCTCGGGGTAGGACCACTCGGGGGAGTAGTCGGTCACCATGAAGAGCCTCCCGGTGGCCTGCATCATCCCCAGAGCCCCCTGGGCCACGGCGGCAGACACCGCCTCCGCCACGTGCATATAAGACAGGGAGCCCGCCTCCCCGGTGGCTCCCCCCGCCGCGGGGCCTCCGCTCAGGGACTGCGGGCTGCAGCAGGGCTGAAGGCAGAGCTCCGAGGGACTGTAGCCGGACCCCCCCCTGGGCCCTCCGTCCTCCTGCTGGCCCTGCTGGGGGGCTCCGCCGCCGGCCGCGTTGTTGTTCTGGCCGTCCGAACCGCCGTGCTGGGAGGCCACCAGCTGATGGGCGTACAGGGCCCCGCCGGCCGACATGGCCGCCGCGCTGCCGTCCACGGAGATGAAGTCGTTGATGAGGTCGGAGAACTGGTTCCCGAAGGAGATGTCGAAGTGGTCCAGGCTGATCTCCATGCCCGTCCCTCCCCCCGCCGTCCCGTTGTTGGGGCCCCCCCCGAGGCCCTGGTGGTGGGCCCCCACGGCGTTGTAGAGCCCCTGGACCAGGCCTGCGCCTTGGAGGAGAGGTTGCAGTTGCTGCTGCTGCTGCTGCTGCTGCTGCTGCTGGGAGCGGTTGCCGTTGTCACTGTTGTTGTTGTTTCCATTACGCATGGCGCCTCCGTCCCCACCCCCTCCTCCGCCACCGCCCCCTCCTGCCCCCGTGTCCGACGCCTGCTGCATGTAGTGCTCCGCACCCTCGGTGTTGTTGCCCCCTCCACAGGCCTGCATGTGATCCCCAGACTTGAGTAGTAGGCCGTCCGCTAGGCCGTTCTCCGTGGCTCCGCTCTGGCCTGAGCCCATGCCCCCCGGCTGCTGCTGCTCCAGACCCGCCACCACCTCCTCGTGCTCGGGGCCGCCGAGCCCAGAGAAGCCCCCTCCTTGGTACTGCAGCAGCTGAAGAGAGCCGGGCCCCTGACCACCGCCGGGCCCCTCCGTGGGCGAGCCTCCATTACAGGTGGGCCTGTGCTGGCTCTGGTGGGCCTGCTGGTGGTGGTGGTGGTGGAGGTGGCCATTGCTGCCGCCGCCGGGAGAGTCCGTCTTCACCACCTGCAGGCCCATGTAGCCTCCGGAGTCGTGGGCGTTGTGCTGCTCCATCATCACCACGTGGGTCTTCTGGCTCATGCCGGCTCCCCCTCTGCCCCCCTGCTGCTGCGCCTGGCCGCCCTGAGAGGTGTCCTGCTGGAGGAAGAAGCTGGGCGACGGCTGGTGGGCCATGTGCAGCGGGCTGGACGACATGGCCTGGCCGTAGCCCACGGAGGAGGTGTAGTCCTGCTTGGCGTCGATGGCACTGAAGTCCATTTGCTCCAGGGTGGTGCTGGGGCTCAGGCCGCCACCGGAGGGCATCAGCGAGCCCGCCGGGGTCAGGGTACCGGCCCCCCCGGACGACACGGACCCTCCCCCCCCCACGCCGCCACAGTTCCCCTGGCCCGCTCCCCCCACCTGGTAGGCGCTCTCCGTGGCCAGCTGCTGCTCGAAGGACGTGTCCTCCACCTTGATGTTCTTCACCAGCGCGGCGCTGAAGCTGTAGGCGTGGCTGTCGGACATGGAGGGGGGGGAGCGCTGCATGCCGCCGCCGTTGCAGGACGAGGAGGAGTGTCCCTCGATCTTCATGGCACTGCCGCCGTAGGTCTGGCCCTGCTTGGGGTTGTTCAGGAAGCAGTCGGGGTCAAAGTTCATGTTGGTCTCCGGGATCTTGAGGGCTCCGGAGTCCAGGCTGCTGGAGAGCACCAGCTCCTCGGACACGCCGGCCGCGGTCAGCATGGACAGGCCGTTGTTGTCCCCCCCCCCGCCCCCCCGGCAGAACCGTCCCTCACTCCGCCGCCGCCGGGGAAGGCAAACTTGGTGGCCGTCGGACAGCGCCATGGCCTGGGAGGCCGCGTCGGCGCCCATCAGGTGAGCGTTGGGCCCCCCGGTGGGAGACATGCCGTAGACGGGGTCGCCGGTGACCTCGGACATGAAGACGCTCTGGGCCAGGCCGGACATGACGGAGGCCACGTGGCCCATGCCGCTCACCGCGGGGCTGTCTGCCATGTCCGGGTCGCTGTTCAGCCCGCTGCTGATGGACACCGGCGAGTTCTGCGTGGTGTCCGGCACCTCCACCTGGTTGGTGGACGACACCTCGGTGCTGTTCTGGTGAAGGAGCACGGGCTTGTGGACCTTGCCGTTGCGTTTCTCCCGGGCGCTGCCCTTGCCCCCGCCTCCGCCATGGCCGCTGTGCTCGGTCTTCCCCTCTGACACGTCGTTGTTCTGGACCTCGGAGTGGGCGCCGCCGTAGCCCCCCGAGCGGGGGTCCACCTTGGGGGAGATGATGCGGTGCTTGGCGCTGTTACACTTGTGGTGCACGCTGCTCCCTGCGCCTGAGAGGGGGGAGAGAGAGAGAGAAGGGGAGAGAGAGGGGGAGAGAGAGAGAGAAGAGGAGACGCGAGAGA
>NC_140181.1:102279464-102314089 GCF_963971535.1 Notolepis coatsorum | reverse complement strand
CCCTCCTCTCCTCCCCTCCTCTCCTCTCCTCCCTCCTCTCCTCCCACCCTGTCCTCCCTCCTCTCCTCTCATCCCTCTCCTCTCCTCTCCTCTCCTCTCCTCTCCTCTCCTCTCCTCTCCTCTCCTCTCCCCTCCTCCTCTCCTCCCTCCACTCCCCTCCCCTCCCTCCTCTCCTCCTCTCCTCTCTCCTCTCCTCTCCTCTCCTCTCCTCTCCTCTCCTCTCCTCTCCTCTCCCTCCTCTCCACTCCCTCCTCTCCCACTCCCTCCTCTCTCTCCTCTCCTCTCCTTTCCTTTCCTCCTCTCTCTCTCTCTCCTCTCCTCTCCTCTCCTCTCCTCTCCTCTCCTCCTCTCCTCTCCTCTCCCCTCCTCCCCTCCTCTCCTCCTCTCCTCTCCTCTCCTCTCCTCTCCTCTCCTCTCCTCCTCTCTCTCCCTCTCCTCTCTCCCCTCCTCTCTCCTCCCCTCCATCCCTCCTCCCCTCTCCTCCCTCTCCCTCTCCTCTCCTCTCCTCCCCTCTCTCCTCTCCTCCTCTCCTCCTGAGACTGCTGCCACACGTACCCACCTGCATCTCTCTCTGTTGTTGTGGGCACCAGAGTTTTTAAAGGGCAAAAGAACATCATCCTCAAGACGAAAGCGAGTTGTGTGAGTCTGTATCCAGAGCGCTTCACCGCCAGCCGTCAGTCAGTCCGTCTGACAGTCTGTCAGGTGGATAACAGAGACAAGACGCCAGCTAACCGCATTTTTTTCCCAAATAGATGGGTGTCTTGTTTTCCGGCATTACTTGGTGAGCACATTTAGCCAGGGGCGGTAAACAGAGGCGTTTGAGTAAATAACCACACAGGGGAGTGTGTGTGTGTGTGTGTGTGTGTGTGTGTGTGTGTGTGTGTGTGTGTGTGTGTGTGTGTGTGTGTGTGTGTGTGTGTGTGTGTGTGTGTGTGTGTGTGTGTGTGTGTGTGTGTACTGTCGATCTGTATTGCTACGGAACGCCAGAAGGTACAACTACAATCGCTATAGGGAGGTGTAGTGGTTACGTCATTGCTGTTTCCCACGCGGTCCACCCCTCTTGAAATCGCAATGTATTTCCAATGGACACATTTCTAAATCGTCTCGTTTAAAACAAATAAAGCATGGACATTGGCACGGTGTATCTTTCTGTTTGTATTCATCCACAATCTATTGCTCATCATGAAAAAATTCGCAATTAATTGTAAACGTCACCACAGCGTAGACTCCTGGCTGTATTAGGTGACAGCACTGAACGACAGGCGTTCTACTGGTAAGTGTAGTTCTTTTTAACAACAAATACAAAAAAATTACTAACTTTATTTCAACCAGAAATGCTTAAACAATGTTAGTGAAAGAAGGGAACTCATTTTGTGCAAAAATGGAAAGCTTGCTAATGTTCATGAGGCAGAATTATTACAATAGCCGATAATAGGGGCGGCTAAGTGGCGCAGTGGGCAAGACGCTCGCCACTGACGCAGGATATGCTGGGTTTGAGCCCAGCTCTCGCCGTTGCTTCCGGCTTGGCTGGTCGTTCATACTAATACAATTGGCAGTGTTAGGGGTGGGAAGGCCGGTGGGTGGGGATCGGACGTTGTGGACAGCGACTCCTACAGGTCGGTTGGTGCGCCTGTACAGCATAATCAGGAAGTATCGGGGGCAGCGTGAGCCTCAAACGCGCTACCCCTCGCCACTGAGAAATCGCGTTGTTCAGGTGAAAAGATGCTACGTATTTTTTTCTTTATTGTTTATGCCTGTTTAAGGAAGATATACATACCGTCTTTGAATTTTGTACCTGGAAGACCAACGGATGTGAGATTAATATTAGTGCTGTCAAGCGATTAAAAAAATGTATCTAATTAATTACAGGATTTGTAATTAATTAATCTAATTAATCGCATTTTAATCGGATAACCATTTTATGCCTGATATTCTATATTCTATAATCATATTTCAAATTGCATGTGTCCGGATGGCAGAATTCAGTACTGTATCTACAAAACCTTCTGTTTAATCATCTTCCATCTATTAATTTGCTTAGATTTTTCAGGTCCGGTCAATTTGAGCATGGTGTTATTCACAGTCAAAGATAATAAAAATGTTTATTGATATTCTCATTTGGTTCATTACAATTTACTCAAAATAAAATTTTCATTCAATCAATCACCGCGCAGATTGATTGATTGAATGAAAATGTTATTAACAGATTTCAGAATGGGTACAATACAGTACGGCTCAATACACACAATTGTTAAGGGGATGCAGACCAGAGAAAGACTTTCGTATTGTTTACATCAGGGTCCCCCATTTTCAATTCATAATGAATTGTAAGTAAGGGTGCAACTTGCTCCGTGCAATCCATTCTTTGTGGATCTAGCCCACAGTATGTCTGACACTGGGAATACATTCCCTGAGATTCATAGATGTCCCTAACAGATACCAAGAACATGCAAATGGACCATATTATAAAAAAAAGTCTGTAAATGTGTATTCTACATTCTTATGGAATGAATGAGATACAAAAAGAATATTATAACAAAAAAAAATTAATGTAATTAATTAATCTAATTAACGCGATAAACTGACAGCCCTAATTAATATTCAAGGATGAGGTTGTGGGTATGTTTGGGAATCAAGATACAAAGAAAAATGGAGTTGTAAAAAAAATAAAATAAAAAAAGAGAAATAGAGGTAGAAGGATAAGGGAGGAAAGAGGTTCGAGGAGAGTCACTGGACGCACATTATTGCCTTAGTCAGTATTTATATTTATTCATTTTTCTGCAGGTATTGTACTTTTTTCTTTATTGTTTAGGCCTGTATAAGGGCGATGTACATTATGTCTTTGTATTATGTGCCTGGAAGACCAAACAATGTAAGATTAACATTCAAGGATGTTGTTGTTTGTATGTTTGTGAATCAGAATGCAAATAAAAATTTAGTTTAAAAAAAAAGATGCGACGGCTGCCTCCTTGTGTACCGGAGGGGACACGTGATGCAGGGCTTCGTCCACATTGCAGCCGACCAGTGGGAGGCATGGTCTAGCAACGTTCGAGACAGGGGAGGGTAGAATTGGACAATACGAAATTGGGACGGGAGAAAAATAGAAAATGGGGAGAAAAAGTAGATTAAAAAAAAAACAATGGCCGATAATACATTTTGCCAATGATAACTCCCTATACGGGTGGACCGTGTGGGAAACTAAAGTGACGTCAGACTACACCTCCCTATTGCCAGCTGGGATGTACCATTCACACAAAACAGAGGGGAGCTCCTTAGCCCAACAGTCCCTTATAACTTCTCCCTTTTTATAATTGACAATAACCTTTACATGACTGATTACCCGAGTACCTCCGATGTGAGAAGAAATACTGTGCTTGAAGTCTCACTCAATAGTCCATAATATTTCAAATCCAGGACCTCTTCCCCTCTTTCAACATTTGTAATGTTTTTTTTTTTTTTATTTTTTTTTTCGTCAATAAATCACAATGAACCAGTAATAGGTCCTTTGCAAAACCCTATAAACCTGAATCAAGCCCTTTCTATACTGTAGATCCAGTCTGTTTTTGACGCTTCCACCAGCCACTATTTGGCAGGGCGACAGGGAGGTAGATCAGTCGTTAATGATGTTAGAGAATAAGGTCTCTGACATCAAGGCCACCTAATAATCCCTTCCCCTTAATTGACTGATATCAATCCCTGTCTCCTGAGCCGTTCAGCCATTGTGTGTGATGTGTGCCGGGTGCCATTGTATGGTAGCCATTGAGCCTGCGTAGCCCAAGGTTGGGTGCTATACCAGTGGTGGTGAAGGAGGCAATTTCCACCCTACATATTATTATTATTATTATTATTATTATTATGACCTGCAATGCCCCTGTATTGTTTTGTATTTGACAAATACAGAACTTGAACTTGAACTTGAAAGGATGACATGACCAGGGCTATATAGCTAATCGTCAAACATGAAAAGCCTTTAGCTTGAGGGTGAATTTTTTTTAAGACTGTGCGTACTGTACTTAAGATAGTGGATAACGTTCGCTCTGAAACGAAGCAGGACTCAAAACACTATGGAGAATGGAAGAAATTTCCTCAGACATCAAGAGACCAGTGAGTAGCCGGGAGGCGGATTGAGATTTCTTTCCCCCTAGCCTGCAATGAAAGCACTGATGTATCCAACACAGCTCAATTGCTGGTTTCTTTTGGGAGGAATATATAGAGGACTTTGCACTGAATGATTGTGTCCTTCACGTTCTCCCACGATGACTGCCTGTAACCATTGGTAACCACTTTCAAAAGAAAATGCCTAATTTATGTGCAGCGGTAGTAGCGTAGGTAAAATACTGGAAATGCATGACATTGCTATTCTACTGTGATATACAAGATCCAATAATAAGACAGCACATGATTATATTTTTGTTGGTTGGTTTGGGGTCGATTTATTTCAGTCCATCTCTTCAGTTCTTCTACGTTATTTTTCATGATGGCCTTTTACAAGCTGCAAAAACCTATTTCATTTCCACATATTTTTTCATATAAATCTAAATATGTGTGGGGGAAAAAATAACCTGCGATATTGTGAATTGAAGTATGCAATGCCTAACAATAGGAATAGAATGGGTTACAATAACGACACCAGAAGAAAATCATCATGAGAGGAGCACTTGGAACAATATTGCACTAAAATAAATGTTCTCATGATGCAGTATATTTGTATATATATATATATATTTATATAAAAAAAATCATATTCTCAACCTTTGAAAGATGATCAACTGAACCTTTTTTGGCTCAATCAGAACTGCCTTGTATCTTCTTCACACAATCTGGCCCTCTGTGTAAAAGGTTTGGATACCCCTGGTCTATGGGCAGGTCAGTCTGTCTATGGTCTGGGACAGGTCAGTCTATCTATGGTCTGGGACAGGTCAGTCTGTCTATGGTCTGGGACAGGTCAGTCTGTCTATGGTCTGGGACAGGTCAGTCTGTCTATGGTCTGGGACAGGTCAGTCTGTCTATGGTCTATGGGCAGGTCAGACTGTCTATGGTCTGGGACAGGTCAGTCTGTCTATGGTCTGGGACAGGTCAGTCTGTCTATGGTCTGGGACAGGTCAGTCTGTCTATGGTCTATGGGCAGGTCAGACTGTCTATGGTCTGGGACAGGTCAGTCTGTCTATGGTCTGGGGCACGTCAGTCTGTCTATGGTCTGGGACAGGTCAGTCTGTCTATGGGCTGGGGCAGGTCAGACTGTCTATGGTCTGGGACAGGTCAGTCTGTCTATGGGCTGGGGCAGGTAAGTCTGTCTATGGTCTGGGACAGGTCAGTCTGTCTATGGTCTGGGGCACGTCAGTCTGTCTATGGTCTGGGACAGGTCAGACTGTCTATGGTCTGGGGCACGTCAGTCTGTCTATGGTCTGGGACAGGTCAGTCTGTCTATGGGCTGGGGCAGGTCAGTCTGTCTATGGTCTGGGACAGGTCAGTCTGTCTATGGTCTGGGACAGGTCAGTCTTGAGTTTTTTGCAGCTTGTGTCACTGTTCTTGAGAGTCTGTCTTGAGAGCCTCCCTCCCTGCTCGTCTCAGGTCCACACGGTTACATTAGTTATTTCATCCATCCATTCACTCACTCATTCATTCATTTATTCATTCATTCATTCATTCATTCATTCATTCATTCATTCATGCATTCATGCATTCCCTCATGCATTCACTCACTCGTGCATTCATTCATTCATTCATTCATCACGCATTGCATTCATTCATTCATTCATTCAATCAGATTGTTTTTAGTAATACTGTGCACGAGCATTACACTAGAGGTTCCAGTAGTGGGCAGCTTGAATTGCCAGGTCCTAGAACCAGCGCTCTGGGGAGATCTTTTATTTTTAGAGCATTAACTCTGTGGAATGGCCTGCCTCGGAACCTCTGCTGCATTTACAGTAGATTCACTTTTAAAAAGAATCTTAAATTGTTTTTAAATTGTTTTTAACACTGTAAAGTAATTTTTTGTTTTTGTTTTACACTAATGTAATTTTAGCTATATTAATTGTCACAGTAGGTTCATTATGCATTGTGTGTACTGACTTTTAATAATTATTTTTTGCAATAGTGATTGTTTTTGTGTGTTTTTTTGTGTGTGGACCCCAGGAAGACTAGCTGGTTGCTATCGCACCAGCTAATGGGGATCCCTAATAAAATCAAATCAAATCAAATCACTCATTTCATTCATTCATTCATTCATTCATTCATTCATTCATTCATTCATTCATTCATTCATTCATTCATTCATTCATTCATTCATTCATTCATTCATTGCATTCATTCATGCATTCACTCATTGCATTCATTCATTCATTCATTCATGCATTCACTCATTGCATTCACTCATTGCATTCATTCATTCATTCACTCATGCATTCATCCATTCATTCACTCATGCATTCATCCATTCATTCACTCATGCATGCATTCATTCATTCAACCTTTATTAAGTCTAGGAAATCATAGAGAGTTCAACTCTCATTTTAAATGATGTTGAGAAATACGGCACACAAATAAATAAATAAATAAATACAACGTGAAAGTCAATCAATAAAACAATTAAAAGAACTGCAGACTGGGGTGAAACGGTTGGTCATTAAATATTTAAACTGTCCAAAGGATACTGAAGTATTGAGTTTTAAGGTCCATTGCAAGACGTTACACCTGTCGAAGATGCTGAAAGCAGATTTCAGTGTAAACTCTGGGGGTTTGGAGTGTAAAGCCGATCATTGGAGCAGGTCTGATCAGCATGCTGAGGTCCAGAGGACCAGTCCAATAATGAAGTGATATAAGGGAGAATATCTCCAACAATGGCTTTATATAGAAGTAGATGCCAGTGCAAATCACGTCTCTCTGCCAGAGAGGACCACCAACCTTATTGTACAGGATACAACGGTGAGTACCACCACCGGTGATAAATCTGAGTGATACAGCATACAGCATACAAGGGCTTAACCCTCTAAAGCCTACATAGGTTTACCTGGACATAGTGTTATATTTTTGCCAATTCTGAGCTTATTCTTTGAGTCAGTATCAAGTGTCGTACCTTTTATGATTCACGGGAACCATTATTTCTGGAGCAGTGTAAAGTCACCATCATACATTATTACCTTTGTGTGAGCATACAACGTTTGGCATTAGAAAAAA
Organism: Notolepis coatsorum; assembly: GCF_963971535.1. Classification (NCBI taxonomy): domain Eukaryota; kingdom Metazoa; phylum Chordata; class Actinopteri; order Aulopiformes; family Paralepididae; genus Notolepis; species Notolepis coatsorum. The sequence goes on along the minus strand of NC_140181.1, from coordinate 102,306,913 downwards.
AAACATGTAATTTTTTGTGGAGAAACATAGTTCTTGTTTTTTCGCGAGATGATTTCCCTAATGTATTGATTTCATAGAATGTGTGAAATATAAATTCAAATACATTAAACTGGTAAAAGAAATGCTTTTGAAATGTAAAATAATAGACCTAAAATGCTGATAATAAATCATATTCAGCCTATGGATTTCCTTTGTCCCACATAATGCACGTCATAGCTATGGCACGTGCAACACCTGTTTGAGCTGCGGGATGAGGCATGCTTGTTTCTGACGGAGCATGCATCCCAGCTCGCTGCCCACCTCTCCAATCCCGACTGGATAACAGGGCTAGCATAATTTGTCTTGCATATTGGCTAAAATGAATGGACTTAATCTGTCACTACAAGGTGAAAACACAACCATCCTGTCGCTCAATGATCAAATACAAGCGTTCACGAGGAAACTCAAGCGCTGGAGTAGAAATGGGCCGGATTTATATGTTTCCAGAGATTGATGAATTTATGGAGGAAAATGAACTGAGTGTGAATACAGTGAGGATGTCTATAACAACTCACCTCCAAGCCCTTCTTGAACGGTTTAAAAAGTATTTCCCAGAGGAAAATCAAGCGACCGAACCTTAACGTTTTTCAGTCCGAGCCGCTGGCTGAGATCTGGATGTCAGTTGAGGGGGAACACGCACAGCTATATGCCATTTGGATCTACCTACCTATGCGAAAAAACATTCTCTGCGCTGACTTATATAAAGAATAAGTACAGATCACGTCTGAATGTGGAGGAGGATCTCTGAGTTGCTGTCTCCAAAATTAAACCCAGACTGGACTTGTTGTGCTCCAAGCATAGTGCCCATCCATCTCATTAGGTGAGTTAATTTAGCCTTCTAAATTAAACGCGCTATATGTATACATTTTATGGTTGTTTGATTATTGTGTTATTTTGTGTAGTTATTGTGCGTGTTAAAAGCCTCCAATGCGTATTAGTGCGTGTGCGTGTGAATGTTTGCATGTTTCAACCACCTCCTATAATAGTGGGGGTCGCGGCCTGAAAACGTTGGGAACCCCTGCAATAGACAATTGATAGAATGGTTTTGTTTTTCAATGTGTACATAATGTAAATATGTGTAGAAGCAGACATCTACTCTGACAGATCTATCGAGATATTAGTTTAAACAGTGTATGGTGTGTTAGACTCTCCAAAGACAGACAAGCAGTGCCTGGGCAGGGGGCCAGCTAATAGCCATGAGGTTACTAGATCTTGAGAAAGTGCATTTTAAAGCCACAGCGTTTGATTTAGGTCAGAGGTGCCGTAATATCAACATCGCCGTTGCTATAGTGATTTGGGTCAGAGACAGTGGCGGACTGGCCATCGGGACGTTCGGGACGAATCCCGATGGGCCGGAACCAAAGTGGGCTGGTCCAAAAAAAAAAAAAAAAAATATATATATATATATAATTTTTTTTTTTTTTTTTTTTTTTTTTTGGGGGGGCAGTGCGTGGGCCACTAATGTGGGCCGGTGTGTGGGCCACTAATGTGGGCCGGTGTGTGGGCCAGTGTGTGGGCCAGTGTGTGGGCCACTAATGTGGGCCAGTGTGTGGGCCGGTGTGTGAGTCGGTGTGTGGGCCACTAATGTGGGCCAGTGTGTGGGCCAGTGTGTGGGCCAGTATGTGGGCCGGTGTGTGGGCCGGTATGTGGGCCAGTGTGTGGGCCAGTGTGTGGGCCACTAATGTGGGCCAGTGTGTGGGCCGGTGTGTGAGTCGGTGTGTGGGCCACTAATGTGGGCCAGTGTGTGGGCCGGTGTGTGGGCCAGTATGTGGGCCGGTGTGTGGGCCGGTGTGTGGGCCAGTATGTGGGCCATTGTGTGGGCCGGCAATAAAACAATAAACAAGTTGCATAAACTAAATCAGATTAAAAATGATCACAGTTCTGGTTTGCCTTAAGATGCAGTTTAAGATGGGTCTTGAACATGGAGTATGTAGTTGTAGGGCACTCTCTAATCACAACTGGTAGGCTATTCCAGTAGTTACCACCTTTAACAGAGAACACAGTTTTTGCAAAGGTAGTATACCGAAAAGGCACCTTACAGTCCCCTCTACTGATGGCCCTGGTGGTAATGCCAGTGTCTGCTTTCTGTTGGATGAACTCATTCAATGGGGGAGGGGCAAGTCCATGCAGAACCTTGTTGCATGTTATGTTTTTCTAAAACATTACAGTGATGAAATGAAATTGGTTTCCTATCAAATACTTTTATGGCTTTTTTGTAGAGTAATTCTATTGGTGTAAGAGTAGTGACATATGAAAGAGACCAGTTGATAAAACAGTACTCGATGTGTGATAAAATCATTGAATGCAGAAACATCCTTGCAGCATTAACTGGCAGGCAGGGCCTGATCTGCCTGAAGTTTTCGATGTTAAACTTGACTGTTTGTCACTTTCTTCACATGACTTTTTGAAGGTCAATGTAGAGTCCAATGTGACCCCAAGATACTTGAATTAATGGGATCATCCTTATGTTCCCCGGGTCCTATGTTCCCCGCTTGATTGATTAATAGATTGACATTTTTATTAATTTTTATTATTTTATTAATTATGAATGTCCGCCTTGTTTCGAACTGGTTAAGCTTAGGCCCTCTTTCGAACTGGTTACGGTTAGAGTTTGGAATCAGGGCTGGTGGTCTAAAAATTTCAATCAATCAAAGCGGGGAACATAGAACCCGGGGAACATAGGACCCGGGGAACATAGGACCCGGGGAACATAGACATGCTCCCGAATTAATGTACAATGTCCAGCTCCGCCTCTCCCAGAAACACATTAGAGTGAGTGACCTCTACTGGTGACTTTGTGAACATCATAGACACTGTTTTCTTGGTGTTAAGTGAAAGACATGCTTTTGTTTTTGTCTTGAATGAGACATGAGACATCAGTGAATGAGATTCACGTTTCCTCCCAACCGCGAGTAGGCCTAGAAGCGCAGAAATGAAAAAAAAAAAAAAAAAGAAAAAAGTGGAGCTGAAAAAGCTAGAATAAAAAAAAAATTGCTAGTAAAAGACGCAGAACAATGTTCTAAAATTACAGACATGTTTAGTAGAGGAAGGGCTCTCATTAGAGTAGCTGCTGCTGCTAATAATGATGAAGTTCAAGTGGAAGGAACCAACAGTAACATGACAGGTGCGTGCAGTAGCCTAGTGCATATTCTACTGTTGGTGTCTGCCGGTTCATGAGGGCTAGCTAGCCTATACTAGCTCTTGCAGTGATTTCAGTCATTCTATTACAAGACAATGTGCTTTCCGTATTCCTGATTCCTTACAGCACGTGGACATAAATAGTCGTGACTCGTGAAGTTTTTTCTCTGACTAAAAGTTTAGTTAGCAATGTTAGGACTAGTGCCCACCACAGCATCAGAAGCTAAAGTGCTAACCTAGAGAGCCAATCAGAACCTAGGACGGGCTGCAAATTAATCGGCTACTAATATTATAATAGTAAATACTAAAATAAAATACTATTATGTTCCCTTCCAAATTTTCATGTTGATATAATATTGGTAATCTAATTGATTGAATTGATTAGTTGCCATTTTACATGCTTAAATAAGATGTACCTTAGAATTCCCAACTGTTAGCCATGTTCTCGATATGATTAGTCTCATCTACATGTTTGTAAATAACCACAGCTAACTAGCTTAAGCTAACAACTCGGTCAACTACTACCCCGTAGTTAAACAAATGTGATTGCATATAACAGCTAACTGCTACAGCTAAGTTGGTAGTTAGCCTATTCCATTAATGTTGAATGTATTTATGAAGGTTGTTGATGGTGGTTGGCGCTGAATAGCAGACATGATTCCGTCAGTCTGCCACAGGGCAGCTGTGTTTGCTGATGCTGCTCATGACCACCAGTAGCGTGTGTGAGTGTGAATGCAGAGAGAGAGAGAGAGAGAGAGAGAGAGAGAGAGAGAGAGATGGCAAGCAGCCATGATGAAGTTGAGCTTCATCCAGTAGAATGAAAACGTTTATAAAAGACACCTAGATCATGACATTACTTTTCAAATTGTGTATTATAATGTGTATATTTTAGTGATGTCCGATATTATCAGCCTACCGATATTGGCATTAAAATGTGATATCGGAAATTATCGGTATCTGTTTTCAAAAAAAGAAAAATTAAATATTTTTATTTTTTATATTTATTTAACCTTTATTTACCCAGGCAAGCAAGTAAGAACAAATTCTGATTTTATTTATTGTCAAAAGTATGCATAATGTTGTGTTAATTCCACAACAAGAGATATGTAATGTTAATTACCTGAAATTATTCGTTTTTTGGGGGGGAAACCCTGCATATATTGGTATCTGTTGATATCGGTATCGGAAATTTAAGTGTTGGACTATATCGGATATCGTTAAAAAAGCCAATATCGAACATCCCTAGTATATTTGTATCTTCTTCCTTACTGCCCCCACTACTGGGTCCATCACTACTAGCACAGATTTCAACTTTATTTTCAATTCTAGTGAAGATAACATGTTTTTCTCTATTGGATGAAATGGTGCAGCGATAAAAACATTGTATTCAAACATTTTATTCAATAAAGCCTCAACAAAGAGTTGGAACAGCATACAGAATATAGATGTGATGTCAGTCTGAATCAGAGCATTCTCTGCCTCATTGAATTCTGAATAATCAGATTCCAATGAACCCTCAAATTCTGAAAATGGGAGTAGTCACCACTCACCAACTTCCCCATCTTCTCTAGTCACCCCCACACCTTCTATTTGACCCATGACTTCTCAGCAGAGCCCAGACAAAACTTCCCTTTTCCTATCAACTCTGCTAATACTGAGTCACTATTGAGAGAGAGAGAGAGAGAGAGAGAGAGAGAGAGAGAGAGAGAGAGAGAGAGAGAGAGAGAGAGAGAGAGAGAGAGAGAGAGAGAGAGAGACTGAGACTGAGACTGAGACTGAGACTGAGACTCTCTTGGAATGGGTGTCTGGGAGGAAGTGGGGGGTCTTTCGATGTTGATTAAACGGCAAGCGACTAATGTCATGAGTGCCAAATTAAAGGACAATAAATCCAATCTAACTGAAATTGTGTAGCACAGACCTTTCTATGGATCAAAACCTCAATATTATTATGGTGTAGTTAATACTTCATGTATCCTTAATCCCTAGGCTAATGAGCCACTAAGATGTTACTAAAAAGTAAAAAGCCAAAGTAACGGTATATGTATGTGTGTGTGTGTGCACTGTGCACGAGTGCACATCTAGGGGCGGGGTGTAGATTTGGTCTCCCTGATGTTGACTCCTTAGCCACAGCCTTGGGTTGTTTAATACTGGACAAGTGTTTCATAACGGCCGTTGTGTGGGCCGGTTTCGGGGCCGGTGCGTGGGCCGGTGTGTGGGCTGGTGCGTCTGAATGTCCCGGGCTGAATTTGTGTCCCAGTCCGCCACTGGTCAGAGATGACAGGAGATGCATTGCACGGTTGCTATGGGGGGCTATCAGCCATTGCTAAGGACTATACTTTAATAGCAGACAGTTCTTCCGGTTTGAGTCAGACTTTGAAATGCAGCTGACCACAGAGATCCCTCCTCACCCTTGCTACCGGAGGGTGGGGGAAGGGAAAGGCCACAACATCGCTAGCATCGTCTACAGGGAAGGTTTTCTGGCTGACAACTGGGCCTCAGCCATCTTTGAACAGATAACAGGGGAGACCGGTTGGATTAAGAAATTCAATAGACTATTCAAAGACAAAAATAACTGTTTTCCATCTGGTACAAAGGCTTTGTTTATGGAATAAACAACGTTTTCAAAGAAAGCTACCACGTTTCCCAGTGTCGAATTCTTCTGAGTCGGATTGCATTAACGGGGTAGGAGAGAGGGTATCAGTCAGTACGATAAGAAAGAGATAAACACAACGCAGAACACTTCACTGAACCACAGGTGACGAGGTGATACTGGCTACTTACCGAAGAATCCAACACAATGGTGTCATTCACATAAAGATGAAATTGACAGCCACTCAAAGATGAGACAATATTATTAATATAAATGGTAAATAAGACAGGACCCAGAGTTGATCCCTGCGGAACACCTTTTGTAATGGATAATAACTCTGACTGGGCCTTGCTAGTTTTCACACACTGAAGTCCAGACAAATAGCTCTGAAACCAACTAAAAGCATTTGCATCAAATCCAATGCTGTGTAATCTATGTAAACAAAAATAATGGTCAAGTCAAATGCTTTTGACAGATCTACAAATAGGGCAGCACAATGTTTTCATTTATCTAGGGCAGCTACTATATATATTTCACAACTAAAGTAATGGCTGAGATTGTGCTATGTTTAGATCTAAAACCAGATTGATGTGGGCTTAATACAGAGTGATTTGAGAGAAATACTCTGAGTTGGTTAATTACCTAATGATAGACAGGATAGTTTGGAGATTGGATGCTAATTATTTAGGTCACTTCTATCTCCACCTTTATGTAATTGAGATACATGAGCCGTTTTCCAGGTACTAGGAACTGTGCCTGTTGACAAAGAAAGATTAAATACTGTATAATGTGTTACTTGCTCTGTAATTAATGGAGCAGCTAGCCGGAGAAAAAAAAAAGATCCAATTTATCCTCTCCAGTTGATTTCCTGGTATCAATGGATTGCAATGCTGCAAAAACAACACTATAGTAGAGAAAGGCTTGAAGGCAAACTGAGAGGCACGCCTCACAATGCACACATGATCATGATTATTAAGAGATAGCCCTGTATAATTATGATCAAACAAATGACCAGCATCAGCAAAATGTTTATTAAAGGCTAAGCGGATCTCCTTCTGTTCAGAACACCCTTTGTGCAGGGCCCCTAACAGCAGCATATTAATTGACCTGACATCAGTGTATTTCACAGGCTAGTGTGCTCATTCTTTTAGCCAGTGTATAGGTATAGGTATCATAGACTAGAATCTATAGGTTGTATTTGTATTTATTTATTAACACAAAGCGTTAAACAAAAGTAAACAAAAAAATATACGTAATATAACCATATTGTGTAGGAGAAGTTTAGAAGCCTAGAGGCTTATCGAGAACTTCCCCTGTTTTGTAAAATCAAACATACAAAAATATACATATTATTTAAAAAAGACCAGTAATACATTCAAAAGATATGTGTTAACACAAACATACAAACACACAGTACATACATACAGGTTCCAGCATGTATCCAAAGTTAGGCTAAATGTTGGTGAGAGGAAATAAATATTCCCATGCAGTTTTGGGCACAAAGTAAAAATCTTTTATTTTCGTCCTATTCAAATAATGGTGTATTTGACCATTTTCTGCATACTGGGGTCCCTAAACAGTATTGGAAAGCGTGTGGATCCAATGAGTCCAATTGTATTAATGTCTGATGATGTTAGTCCCCATAGTAGCCATTTAATTGTAGTGAGATGGCAATTTTTTTCTAATTGCTATTAGTAATAATTACATATTAATTAGAGACTGTTTAGTAATTACTGTATACAACTCCAGTAGTTTTACATATCAACTTCAAATTTGGTGTACATTGTATATACATTTGGACAAGAAGAGTGTGGACCAGGAAATCTAAAGTTTTACCTGTTTTTTTGGATTTTGAGAGATTCACAAGATGTACAACCATGGTTCTGAGATGTTGATCTGATGTTATAAAGCATGAAGTAAAACAATACGAAAACAAGCAGAAATAGGCCCAATTCAGCATCTGCACAGAGGTTTTAAGCAATCATTAAATTTGACATGTGTAGGTAAATAAAAAGTAGCCTTGTTTTCACTGCCTTCCAAAAGTGTGTAGCATCTTAATAAGAGCTAGTGATTAAGTCCAAATACTAGTTTGATGTGTCATTCCTCACAGATTATGTGCATTTGTTTATAATTTGTCTAAATGAAGACCAATGGGATGGATCCCCAGAGTGTCTGGCAAGTGACCAGGCTCTGTTCCTTTCCTTAAATAAAGACATCAATTCAGGTGTAAACCAATGGGTTAATCTATCTTTTATTCTAAGTTTCTTGAATTCAGTACTGTTTCAGACGTAAATGCCGCTGTGGAAAAGGTCAATTAAAAAAGCTTGATCATTAATGTTTCTTAAATTTATTTTGATAATAGTGTGAGATTGTGTTTCTGATACATCCTATAGGGGGCAATGCTCACTAAATCCTACATCGAAGACACCACAAGCAATGTTGCCACTCCAATTGGAAATAAATTAATCAATTAGGGTAGACCTAGAGTTATTTTTCAGATTTGGCCGAGTGGGTTCAGTGATCAGCCAGGTGACGTTCACCACTAACCTGCTTTAAGTAACTAGAAGTATTACTCACCCAATCAAGATTCACCCATAACAATCATTTCAACATCAGAATACTAAATCTGCTATCTTGTCAACGGAGCTAACTAACGTAGTGGGTGGTGAGCTGGCTAATCTAGAGGTGGTGGCTGAGAGGAGGATGAGGAAAAAGCTAGAAGCCATCCCGTCGAACCCCTCCCACCCCCTCTATGAGGAGGACCCCTCCCACCCCCTCTATGAGGAGGACCCCTCCCACCCCCTCTATGAGGAGCTAGCCAGAATGAAGAGCACGTTCAGCTAAAGACTACAACCAAGGGCTCGGACGACCGGCCCGGCTGCCAGAACATTCGCTGTCAGAACTCGGGACGTGAGAACTCATATCCACGTGCACTCATTGTGCTTTTTTGTATTTTGTACTTATGTATATGTATATGTATATGTATATGTATATGTATCTATCCACTCCTATCTGTACATACCTGCACATAATCATATCTGTAGATACTATATCGATATCTGTACATATCCCTTACCTACTCTTACTAGTTATGCTGCTGGCCAGTATGACTTACTACCATAGTGTCTTTATACCTGTATCACTGTACATATTAATATATGACAACTCTGTACATACATCTGATTAGCACTACACTCAGTAGTCATTAGTACTCATTTATACATTGTATACCCAGTTTAATCACCTGTACATTGTATACTACTATTGCACTTTACTGTCACATTTGCACTCTGGTTGGACTTATTTTCGTTGTACAGTACAGTACTTGTGCTGTATAATAATGACAATACATTTGAATATAATATCTAATATAATCTACTGTGGTTTCTGCTGACTGATCCGGGAGCAGCTCTACTTCCCTGAAATCTGAGTAATGGTGTAGCGTGAGCAGGAAGTCTGTGCCTGCTTTTCTGAACAGATGCATGCTAAGGATCTGCCACGGCCGTGTGGCCCGGGGAGTGCATGTGACTCATGTGAGTGTATTCCTTGCACGCTGAGCGCTGGCTCACATGTTGGGCCAGTACTGTGTGTCTCTGGCGCTGCCTGTAGCATCATGCTTCACTTCCTAAATGGCTGGAGTGCATGGGTGCGTTTCAGCATTTATGAGCGCGATGATTTTGGAACTGAAACTCATTGAAAAGCACTCTCGATGGTCCGGCCACTCCCATGGGACTATCACTTTCAGTATCTGGAGGCACTCTGGATCTGACTGTATGTGATCCCTCCAATGTACAGTTTCTTCCCCCTCGATATATATATTTTTTATGATCTCTTTCTCTCAAACAGCACTGTATATTTGTATATCTTGTGTGTCATAAATGTCATGATGAATTGAAAATGGGGGACCCTGATGTCAACAAGACGAAAGTATTTCTCTGGTCTGCATCCCCTTAACAATTGTTTGTATTGAGCCGTACTGTATTGTACCCATTCTGCAATCTGTTAATACAGTTTTCAATCAATCAATCAATCAATCAATCAATCAATCAATCAATCAATCAATCAATCAATCAATCAATCAATCAATCAATCACTGGCCTGGTCATGTCATAATACCTCAGACGTTGGGGCACATGACTTCCTCAACTGCTGCTTCGTGCTTAGGTAGGCGATGCCATGCTGTGCCACATCCTAGTAGTCTCCACAGTGGCACACGTACCTCAGAGAGGTGTTGTGAGGTTCGCCTCTTCCCTGGACCTTTTTCCTGTTCCCTGGACCTTTAATTCCCTGTCTCCTCACCTCTCTAGCCCCCACCCTCGCGTTCGTTTACTCTCGTCTGCTCTTCAGCAGCCCACACCCTTGGACTATCTTTCATTATGTGTTTGATTGGTCCGTGCCGAACACACACTTCTAGTCAAGTATCAATTACCTTCACGCACCTGATGTGTGTTCTAATTAGCGCCCCAGTGGGCTTTAAATACCTCGATCTCCCCCCCAGTCCTTGTCGGGTCGTTCTCTATCTGTAAGCTCCTACGGGAGATTCCCTATCTGTATCTGTTTCTGTATTCTGGATGCTGTTTCATCTCCGGCGTGAGACGAGGTGCCAGCCTTCGCCACCTGTCGCCGTTTGCCTGGAGTGGGATACAGCAGACGCGCACCACTCCTACAGCAGACGCGCACCACTCCAGACTCCGCGCTGATGCGCTCCTACAGCAGACGCGCACCACTCCAGACTCCGCGCTGATGCGCTCCTGCAGCAGACGCGCACCACTCCAGACTCCGCGCTGATGCGCTCCTACAGCAGACGCGCACCACTCCAGACTCCGCGCTGGCGCTCCTACAGCAGACGCGCACCACTCCAGACTCCGCGCTGATGCGCTCCTACAGCAGACGCGCTCCACTCCAGACGCGCATCGCTCTCTAATTCTCTACGGGAGGATGTGTCTCTCCGAGCCGGCGCGCTCTCCGAACCGGCGCGTTCTCCAAGCCGACGCGCACCACTTCAGACGTTTAGCCGGCGCGCTACCACTCCAGATGCGCATTGCTCTCTAATTCTCTACGGGAGGATGCGTCTCTCCGAGCCGGCGCGCTCTCCGAACCGGCGCGTTCTCCAAGCCGACGCGCCCCACTCCAGACGTCTAGCCTGCGCGCTCCTACTCCATCCCTGTAAGCAGCTCTGGCCCTCGCCCTGTCCAAGGCCTTAACCCTGTTCTCTCTGTCCCTGTCTCCAGCCCGCCTCCGCGGGCCTCTGTCCCTGTTCCCCTCTCCAGTGCCCCTGTCCCTCGCCCTGTCCAAGGCCTTAACCCTGTTCTCTCTGTCCCTGTCTCCAGCCCGCCTCCGCGGGCCTCTGTCCCTGTTCCCCTCTCCAGTGCCCCTGTTCCTGCCCTGTCCTTTGCCCTGGTCCTGTCCTTTAGCCTTAGCCCCTTAGCCTGCTCGCCTCTTAAAGGCACAGTGCCTATTTTCCCTAGTTCTTGTTTTCCAGTATTTTGTGTTCCCCCTTAAAGGCACAGTGCCTATTTTCCCTAGTTCTTGTTTTCCAGTATTTTGTGTTCCCCCTTAAAGGCACAGTGCCTATTTTCCCTAGTTCTTGTTTTCCAGTATTTTGTGTTCTCCCTTAAAGGGACAGTGCCGCTTTTCTGTTGTATTCAATAAATGCCCAGTTCTTGGCTTACTCTCATACCTGTCTTGTGTTGTGCGATTGGGGTCGGTTACAAACCATAACAGTACGACCCGACCAGTCGACGACCCCAGCCAGCACAGACGGTGTATGTTGAGTTTTCCTTTTTTTTTTTTTTTCTCTAGTTCCCCTGTTAGCTCCCCTGTTAGCCTCGTTAGCTCCCCTGCAGCTTGCCAGGCCTCTACTACCAGCTTGGCCCCAGTCTGCTAGCTTAGCCCCGGCTGCTAGCACAGCCTCTATGTTAATGCAGCCCTTGCAGCTAGCATAGGCCCTGTAGCTAGCCATGCCCAGGCAGCTAACCCGGTCCCTCTGCTTGGCCTCCACTTTTTGTGTAGTTTTCTCCCACTGCTAGGACTGCCCCTTCAGCTAGCAAGGTCAGTTCCCCACTGCTAGGACTGCCCCTTCAGCTAGCAAGGTCAGTTTCCCCACTGCTAGGACTGCCCCTTCAGCTAGCAAGGTCAGTTTCCCCACTGCTAGGACTGCCCCTTCAGCTAGCAAGGTCCGTTTTCTCCCACTGCTAGGACTGCCCCTTCAGCTAGCAAGGTCAGTTTCCCCACTGCTGGGACTGCCCCTTCAGCTAGCAAGGTCAGTTTTCTCCCACTGCTAGGACTGCCCCTTCAGCTAGCAAGGTCAGTTTTCTCCCACTGCTAGGACTGCCCCTTCAGCTAGCAAGGTCAGTTTTCTCCCACTGCTAGGACTGCCCCTTCAGCTAGCAAGGTCAGTTTTCTCCCACTGCTAGGACTGCCCCTTCAGCTAGCAAGGTCAGTTTCCCCACAGCTAGGACTGTCCTTCCAGCTAGCTTGTTCTCTCATGCTGGTCCAGCCCTGTCTGCTAGCCTAGCTCCGGCAGCTAGCGCAGCCTCTATGTTAATGCAGCATTACAGCTAGCATAGGCCCTGTAGCTATCAGTGCCCTGGCAGTTACCCCTCAGCTCCTCTAGTTACCCCTCAGCTCCTCTAGTTACCCCTCAGCTCCTCTAGTTACCCCTCAGCTCCTCTAGTTACCCCTCAGCTACCATAGTTACCCCTCAGCTACCCTAGTTACCCCTCAGCTACCCTAGTTACCCCTCAGCTACCCTAGTTACCCCTCAGCTACCATAGTTACCCCTCAGCTACCTTGTCCCTTTGCTAGCCCCACTTTGGTGTGGCTTCCCCGCTAGCATGGCCCAATTTTTTGTTTGTTGCCTTGTTTATGTCCCCTGCCCCTCTGTCTGTATTTTTGGGTCGCCCGGTGGCTCCCGTGGAGGGTGGAGTACTGTGTGGTTCGCCTCTTCCCTGGACCTTTTTCCTGTTCCCTGGACCTTTTTCCTGTTCCCTGGACCTTTACTTCCCTGTCTCCTCACCTCTCTAGCCCCCACCCTCGCGTTCGTTTACTCTCGTCTGCTCTTCAGCAGCCCACACCCTTGGACTATCTTTCATTATGTGTTTGATTGGTCCGTGCCGAACACACACTTCTAGTCAAGTATCAATTACCTTCACGCACCTGATGTGTGTTCTAATTAGCGCCCCAGTGGGCTTTAAATACCTCGATCTCCCCCCCAGTCCTTGTCGGGTCGTTCTCTATCTGTAAGCTCCTACGGGAGATTCCCTATCTGTATCTGTTTCTGTATTCTGGATGCTGTTTCATCTCCGGCGTGAGACGAGGTGCCAGCCTTCGCCACCTGTCGCCGTTTGCCTGGAGTGGGATACAGCAGACGCGCACCACTCCTACAGCAGACGCGCACCACTCCAGACTCCGCGCTGATGCGCTCCTACAGCAGACGCGCACCACTCCAGACTCAACGCTGATGCGCTCCTGCAGCAGACGCGCACTACTCGCGCTGATGCGCTCCTACAGCAGACGCGCACCACTCCAGACTCCGCGCTGGCGCTCCTACAGCAGACGCGCACCACTCCAGACTCCGCGCTGATGCGCTCCTACAGCAGACGCGCTCCACTCCAGACGCGCATCGCTCTCTAATTCTCTACGGGAGGATGTGTCTCTCCGAGCCGGCGCGCTCTCCGAACCGGCGCGTTCTCCAAGCCGACGCGCACCACTTCAGACGTTTAGCCGGCGCGCTACCACTCCAGACGCGCATCGCTCTCTAATTCTCTACGAGAGGATGTGTCTCTCCGAGCCGGCGCGCTCTCCGAACCGGCGCGTTCTCCAAGCCGACGCGCACCACTTCAGACGTTTAGCCGGCGCGCTACCACTCCAGACGCGCATCGCTCTCTAATTCTCTACGGGAGGATGCGTCTGTCCGAGCCGGCGTGCTCTCCGAACCGGCGCGTTCTCCAAGCCGACGCGCCCCACTCCAGACGTCTAGCCTGCGCGCTCCTACTCCATCCCTGTAAGCAGCTCTGGCCCTCGCCCTGTCCAAGGCCTTAACCCTGTTCTCTCTGTCCCTGTCTCCAGCCCGCCTCCGCGGGCCTCTGTCCCTGTTCCCCTCTCCAGTGCCCCTGTCCCTCGCCCTGTCCAAGGCCTTAACCCTGTTCTCTCTGTCCCTGTCTCCAGCCCGCCTCCGCGGGCCTCTGTCCCTGTTCCCCTCTCCAGTGCCCCTGTTCCTGCCCTGTCCTTTGCCCTGGCCCTGTCCTTTAGCCTTAGCCCCTTAGCCTGCTCGCCTCTTAAAGGCACAGTGCCTATTTTCCCTAGTTCTTGTTTTCCAGTATTTTGTGTTCCCCCTTAAAGGCACAGTGCCTATTTTCCCTAGTTCTTGTTTTCCAGTATTTTGTGTTCCCCCTTAAAGGCACAGTGCCTATTTTCCCTAGTTCTTGTTTTCCAGTATTTTGTGTTCTCCCTTAAAGGGACAGTGCCGCTTTTCTGTTGTATTCAATAAATGCCCAGTTCTTGGCTTACTCTCATACCTGTCTTGTGTTGTGCGATTGGGGTCGGTTACAAACCATAACAGGTGTTGCGTGAACTTGGCGAACGTCACAAACCCTATGAACCACTGAACCTTGAACCTTAGCATCTGTGGGGGTGGGGCATTTCCTGGATTGCCCTGTTGTTTTTTCAGCATCTGCCCCGAGTCCCTCTGCCAACAGAATGTGCCCTCTTTGACCTTGAACTTCAGATTCTTTAGACTCAGTCTCAGTTCGACTTTTCTGCCCCTCTCCATGAGTGGCCAGTGTGCCCACAGCTTAGTCTCGTGATCCTGCATGCTGTTATCACTGGTATACTTCCGGTGGCCACAGATTATACCAAACGGCAGCTTCAACCACATGCATTTCCTGCCCCAAGTGTCCTCCTCATCTAGTCTGCATTGCAGGAAAAGCATTGCCAAGGGTCAAGATGCGAGCCTCGGACAGTTTATATGACACATCATCAAAAGGGTCAGCATCGTGTAGTAATGATACCTCCTCAAAGCTTGATTGAGTGACTTGGGCTCAATACACATCTTCAGTTTCTCTGGCAGTCTGACCGTCACCATGTTACTGATCCACTCGGTGAGGCCCTGACACTGGGGCTAAGTGACCATCTCTCTCTCTCTCTCTCTCTCTCTCTCTCTCTCTCTCTCTCTCTCTCTCTCTCTCTCTCTCTCTCTCTCTCTCTCTCTCTCTCTCTCTCTCTCTCGTGTTTGACCAGCTGGGCCTTGGCCTGCGTCTCTGAGTGCCACTGGAACATTACGTGGAGAAGCCTGCTCCGAGGCTGCTTTACCGTCTAGCTCAAAATGAGAACTTCCCCTGGGAGTGATTCAATGGGGCCATTGAAGACATCATCATAGTTATTTACAAGCTGCTGCTTGGTTAATGGCTCCGTGCCGCGATGCTCCATCTTAAAGATCCAGTGCAATGGTGTTTTAATTCTGTCATAAATTGCTTATTGTGGAACGTTAATGTCATGTGTATCCTTTTTTAATCTCCATGTGTATCATTTCATTTGTTATAGATGTTTTAGGTCACCCTTTTTGAGCACGGCCAACTGTCAGTGTGTGGAACAGGGGGCATAGCCTTCTGTTAATTGAAAGGAGATGTCAAGTTAGTCATCATAATACATGAAGCTTTCAAATGTAAACAAATTCACGAGCCCAGTATGATATGGTAACTATGGGAGATTAACAATGGCTAACCTGTGCTAGCGGGTGATCAAATAAATTATCACAGTTGCTGTGGATGTTTTTGAACCACTACAATGAACTAAATTGTAACAAACTAGTTGCATTACTATCCTTTACAACATAGCCTATTGTAAGAATATTGTGAAAGTGTGCTCCAAAATAATTGGAGTCAAACAGAGAGACCTATGTTCTCTCTGGACGGACCAGGTGGTCAAGAAGGGGACGAGCATCAGAGATCAACCTCTCCGCGCTCTGTCTCAGCGGTTTTCGCTGTTGCCTTCGGGCCACCGTTATGACATCCCGTTGAGTAGGACCAACCGTTACGGCAAATCTTTTGTCCCCTCGGCTATCAGACTTTTAAACACAGACAGTAGTCACTTTATGTTGTTGTTGCTGTGTTGCCGTTGATATGTTTTTGTTACTCGTGCAAAGCTACAATATGAATTGCCCTACGTGGGATCAATAAAGTTGTCTGAATCTGAATCTGAACTACTGCCAACTAACAGACTGACTGATTGGCCAATCCACACACAAGCACACATGAGCACACACACAACACACATACTGTATACACTCACACACTAACAGTCACTTTAGCACGAACACACACACATGCGCACGCGCACGCGCACGCGCACGCACACACACACACACACACACACACACACACACACACACACACACACACACACACACACACACACACACACACACACACACACACACATACACACACACACACACACACACACACACACACACACACACACACACACACACACACACACACACACACACACATATGCTGCACACGCTCACACTCAATGGCCACTTTACACAATGAAAAGGTCACCTAAAAATATATATATATACTTGTATAGTAAATAGATGGATATAGCAAGATAGCATAAGGACATATAGTATAACTGTATATTGTATAGTAGTGTACATAAGACCCAGTGCCTCATCCGTAGCTAACACTGTATTGCACTATCGCAGGACCTTAGCATGTCTTTTACCATGCATTTTTTTAAAACTTTATGTACATTATACCTGTTACGTCTTATTCTTATTACTTGTATTATTGCACAATCGCTGCGGGCATAACCACCCGCATTTCACTGTATGCCTTGTATGCCGTGACAAAAAAACTCTTGACTCTCTTGACTCTCTTGATCAAGGTATATTATAATATGCATATATTTCAAAGGAAGTAGATTGGATATCTGAAATGGCTCTGTGAAATTGCATTAAACCTATAGGTGCTCACTGGTTGAGTCTGACAACATGGGTCTCTGATCGCTTCTAAATGGCAAATGGACTGCATTTATATAGCGCTTTTATCCAAATGTATAATGCTTTACACCTTATGCCTCACATTCACCCCTTCACTCACACATCCACACACCAGGCGACCGTGCGAGGTGCCAACTTGCTCATCGGGAGCGGTTAGGGGTTTTAAGTGACACTTTGGCACGCTGCCATGAGGAAGGAGCCCGGAATCGAACCGGGGACTTTCAAGATGACCAGACGACCGCTCTAACTCCTGAGCCACAGGTTTGGAGTACAGGTTTGGCTCAGCATTAACTTCACTTCAGGTGCCTCTTGTATTTATTTTATACTCATCACATTTCCGAGACCCCCCTGAGTGTTGGTCCTGTTCAATTCTATATGAATTGAAAATGGGGGACCCTGATGGAAACAAGACAAACGTCTTTCTCAGGTCTGCATCCCCTTAACAATTGTATGTATTGAGCCGTACTGTATTGTACCCATTCTGCAATCTGTTAAATAAAGTTTTCATTCATTCATTCATTCTGTCCATGTGTAACGGAGGTCCGTGAGTATATCCACAGTCACGATGGACTTCAAGTGTTGTGAAGTGACTCATGTGGACGTTAGCGGTACTGCGAGTTAAACTCACTCCCCCTTAATTAAAAGGCCTACAGACACGTTATACCAAGAAGTGAATTCACCTCTTGGTATAGTGGTCTGCGATGTCGCCCGCGGCGCGGGAGACCGGGGTTCGAGACTCACTCGGGGCAATTCCTTAACACATTGGTTGCCGTTCACGTAGATTTACGTCTCTGTGGCCCAGCGGTTGAGTGCCGGAAAAACGTAGATCTACGTTTTTGTCTCGGTTTTCCTTTTCATTCGCTATTGCCATTCATAATCCATCGAGGCACCTTGTGCATGCTGTACTGAATGTGTCTGAGATCGCAGACGGTCAATACCGCCGCCTAACGCCTTGCGGCCGGTATTGCACTCCATTTGAAACGATGTCGTTTGTTTTCTCGGCCGAGCTGCGCCGTGGGGGCGGGGTCTGAACACTCCGGCAAGACAAGTGGTCACCACGGTTGCGTCGACGAGTCCATCCGCCCGCCCGCCCGTCCATGTGCAATGCTGGATAACGTGGGACAGACTACCGCGACCAGTATTTGGAATGGCAATCAGATAATTGGATTATTCTTTTTGCATTACATCAGAGACAAGGTAAGGACTATATATTACCAATCTTGCGTTGATCCGATATTCTTTTGTACATGTCTGTGTGTGTGCTGTGTCCCGTTGGTCACATCACGGCACGGAGGTGCGCCCCGCTCCAACCCCCCTTTCATGCGTGCATGATGAAAGATAATACAGATAATCTACTGTTGATTTCAGATTGATTGTTGATCCAAGCGAGGAATGGCAACGTGTTTATTGAATTACACAAAACCGCTGTTTTCGCGTCTTTTTCTTGGATTACTCAGAATCACTCACTATACTCATATTCACCACGGTATACAACGGAAATGTATAGATGAAAAAACTATCTGTTTTTTGTACATTGACTGGAAGAAACCCACTGACAATCGACGGCGTTATTAGATCCATAGCTATAATATAAAATCTAGGTTTAGCTCTACAAACAAGGTGAGCGCTTACATGGGGTTAATGGGCGGCAAGGCCTATGCACTTACCGGAAGGGGCGTGGCACCCAATGTTTTAACAGGGGTAGAACCAGTGGCGGCCACTGTGAACTACATTTGGGTGGGCGCGAGTTCATTCATACTACACTAGTACACGTATGATCATCAATCCAATAATGAACACATATATATCTTGTCATTTTAAACAAGTTACCATTCATTCATTCAGCCATTATGCATCACGCGCTGCGAAATTAACACGCTGTGAGAGAGAGAGAGAGAGAGAGAGAGAGAGAGAGAGAGAGAGAGAGAGAGAGAGAGAGAGAGAGAGAGAGAGAATTAACTCACTTTGTTTAATTGAAACGTGATTCAGCCGGAGGGCTTGATAAAGTGTATGTCCACTGACTGTCTCACAGTCCCAGACTGTTGTCGATGTATATCCACTGCCCACTGTCCAGACTGCATCACAACACAACAGCATCGAACAGCCTGCAAACTACCTGGCGTTCTAGCGCCATGCTCTAAGACAAACTCTAACCTTAACCAACTTTGAAAGAGTGCCTAAGCTTAACCGTCGAAAGAACTTGCCGTCAGCCCGTCACTGACCTGTCCAGACTGCATCCGACCAACAGCTGCAAAGTGCAAACTACCTGGCGTTCTATCGCCCTGCTCTAAGCCAAACCGAGAAATGCGGCTATGGAAAAGTACTGGCGTCGCCGCGTCGGCCAATCAGAGAGCGTCTCCGAGAAATGCGGCTACAGAAATTATAGACGCTGCTTGCTTAGATGATAATAGATCGCTTTAAAACGCGCCCGGCTTCCATCATAATACATCATATTTCAACGCACAGCGCGTTATGCACTGATTGGCTGCGACGGATACAGCGATGAAACCAGTGCACGCCCACTGTAAGCGATATTGCGTCTAGCCCGAGAGAAATGCGGCTACGGCTAGCCCGAGAGAAATGCGGCTACGGAACGTATTCTCTATCAGACAGTCACTTCCTGTTAACTGAAAACAATTATTTATATTTGATATATTAACGTTATATTGTGCATTGGAAACACAAACATACTTAAAATGAGTAAATATTATTCATTTTAAACATGTTTATTTTATTTATAGGGGTATAAAAAAAAAAAAAAAAAAATGTCTTCTTCTTCTCTCTTTTAACCAGGGAGGGCGGCGCTCTAGCGCCCCTATTGACCAGCCGCCACTGGGTAGAACTGAAACACAACGCAGAGATGGCAATACGAGACCGGCTACACACGTCCTCATGGGCCTCAGTGTTGGTCCTATCCACATCCTCATGGGCCTCAGTGTTGGTCCTATCCACATCCTCATGGGCCTGAGTGTCTGTCCAGCCTGCGTCCTCATGGGCCTGAGTCTTGGTCCTATCCACATCCTCGTGGGCCTCAGTGCGTTCAATCGTCACATGGATGTGTATCTCTTCACGCACGCTTTAGCAAAGTGATTTGCCATATGCCGAGCATCGCTGCCGACGTCCATCTGTCGCACGCAACACACTCTCCAGCCACCTGTCCTCTGTTGTCATCGCTTTGATCCATATTTCTAATGGCATGAGTTCCTCTTGTCATGAACAACCAAGCACCACTCTGTCCACCCATCAGTTCCTCTCTTATTAGTTCTCCATACACTCACAGGATGCAGCCTTTTCCCGTCGTCTAGTGTACAAATTAATCGATGAGCTCATCTTGCTTGTAGCTTGTTGATTTTATGATTTTATTGTTTTATTGTGTTATTGTTGTATCGTTCTGTTACTGTGTCCTTTGCTTTTAAATACTTTTAAGTACTCTTATCTATTTTATTTGTATTGTTGCCTATGTTTATCTTTTTTTCCCTTTTTAGCACTCTTGTTCTTTTATCTATTTTTAGTGCTGCTTATAGTTTTTTTTGTATGCTGCCTCTGTACAGCACTTTGTGCCCCTGTGGCTGTTATAGCGCTTTATAAATAAAGTTGGATTGGATTGGATTGGATTGCTTTGCTTTGCAGTTCCCAAAAATGTATCGCTCTATCTATGCCGTTCCTCGCTGGCTCTCCAGTGCATTGAGAATCTCTTTCTGCGTCCTTCCCCTGCTCTGCTGTAGTGCTTGTATATATGGCGACGTTTGCTGCTCATCACTCTCCGCAAGGTTGCTGCCTGCGCCTTAGCTGATTTGTCATCCGGTCCCGAGTGAAAAGTTTTCACAATTCTGCTCTAAAATGGTCCAAGTTACTTGTGAGATGGCCGGTCATCTCTCTCCTCGGGTGGCAGAATGCTTGACGCCATGACGGTGCTATTGGTGTTAGCCTAGTTAGCTCGCCTGTTAGCTAACGTGGTGTTTTTCTTTCCTATTGTTATTTAACCATTTTCCTCCGCCTGTGACATCACTGACGACACAGTGGAGCACAGCGATTGACCTCATAGATATATATAAAGACTAGATGGCGCAAGGCGGAGTCTCCCGCGTAGTTCACTGGCGGCCATCTTGCTACAGTTAACTACTGCTTTAAGGTGAGTGATCTGCACAAACAAAAATACTCTTAACTCGCTGAAATCTAAAAAGAAAATTATCCACTTTTTCTCCTTATTTTAAAATGTTCTCCCATCCCAATTTCGTGTTTCCAATTCTCCCCTCCCCTGTCTTGAACGTTGCTCGACTATGCCCCCCACTGGTCGGTTGTAGGTAGGATAGAAGCCTTGCATCACGTGTCCCCTCCGGTACACGAGGAGGCAGCCTGTCACATCTTTTCACCTGCCAGCATGGGAGGCTCACACTACCCCCGCCACTTCCTGTCTCTGCTGTGCAGGCGTCCCCCAACCGACCTGTAGGAGTCGTTGTCCACAACGTTCAAATCCCCACCCATCGACTTCCACCCGCTGACTCTGCCAAATGAGCCAGTACGACGGCCGGCCCAAGCCGGAGGCAATGCTGACACCCGGATTCGAGACCGGAGTCTCTTGCATTGGTGACGAGCGCAATCTCCGCTGCGCCACCCAGCCGCCCAACACGCGGAAATCTTGACGGATTTACAAACGGTTTGGTTTATTACAAGCGTTATTAACGTGGCTATGATTCTTGCTTGGAAGAATTTTCAATCTCTGACCATTTTAACAAACCAAACGGTTGAAAATTGAGCAAGCTATGGTTATTTCAATAGTACATGCACTATAGCAGGGGTGGCAAACCAGTCGGAGACTAAGAGCCACGGAAATGACTGTGGTACCACAAAGAGCCACGCCATATATACCAGCGTTTCTCAACCTTTTTTTTCAGTCACGGCACCCTTCATGTGTTTATAGGTCTCACCCTCTGACCTCTGAAGTTGCTAATGTCTTTTTTATTTGGGCCTCACAGGGTTAAAAGTACCCTGTGAGACCCACGGTTGCAAAATTACAAAATCACTTTTAGCCATTTAAAAGAACATCTGTAAATGTTTATTACATTTTTTTTAAGCACATGTACTGTATAGTCAATTGGTCCTGTTGTTCAGCCTCACAATGCTATTACTATTGGATAGTAAATGTGTTTATATGTCCCACCCTCTGGCCTCTGAATTTGCTAATGTCTTTTTTATTTGGGCCTCACAAAGTATTTTCAGCATTACGTTTGTTTACCAATGATTTGAACTGTCATTAGTGAAATATAAGATTATAGAAATCTCAGGGCATTGAGTCGGAAACCGGTGGATATTGACAGGAGGAAGTGGAGCAGCCAAAAGTGAGTGTAGTCTTTTGAAGGAAGAGATCCAGGGCTTTCGATGGGCTTTCGATGGGCTTTCAAAAAACTACCCTACCCAGCTCACGCCAGCCCCTGTCAATCATCTGACTTCTGGATTTACTTTTTTATTTTTCTTATTTTTTGGGATTATCTCCCACAATCCTGAACGTTATTGCCATAAAACAGAACGCAGTTAGTTTCTCTACCTTTCTGTGAACGTCTAGCAAAAAACGGTGTTGGTTCATTACAATTTACTCAAGCCTACAGTGTAAGAAAAAAAGGTGCAAGAAGTAAATGTCTAGCATCAATGGTTTCCAAATACTTACTGTCAAATTACAGTAAAATCAAATACATTTACAGATTACAACCTTTATTTAATGATTAATATTTTGATAAAAGGTAATTTACTGTATGTTTATGGTATTTACACTTAAAGTAGAAAAACAAAGGTAATCTGTAAAATAATACAGTGAATTTCCTGTGAAATCTTTTTTTTTACAGTGTAGTAACAGACACAATATTTCTGACACTGGGAATACATTCCCTGAGATCCATAGATGTCCCTAGATTCAGATACCAAGAACATGCAAATAGACCATTTAAAAAATATGGAAATGTTTATTCTACGTCCTTATGGAATGAGTGACAAAAAATATATATATATGATATATTATTATTATGCATTTTTTTTTATGGATGGAAGAGCCACACATTGACGGGCAAAGAGCCGCAAGCCGCGGGTTGGCCACCCCTGCACTATAGACATCCGTGTTATGAGTGGGCGTGCTACCCTGTAGCAAGATGACCACCATTGTGGCAACGTTCATGGTCTCTGTTGGCCAGCAGCGCGGGTGAGTCATCTAGTCTTTATATATATATCTATGATTGACCTATCTCAAACTCTGCCTTCTTTTCTCGGTTCAAGTTTGTCCGAGGGGAGCAACAGTTGTGATTCGAGGATCAAGAAAGCAGGTACACCAACAACCTCTTAGTACAACACTCCCTCCGGATCTGGTCCCAGTTCAGAAAACACTTTGGTCTCCACGCCATGTCACCGTCCTCACCTGTCCACAAAAACGTCCTTTTCCCTCCCTCTATGGTGGATGAAACCTTCAGCAACTGGTTTAAGAAAGGCATTCTGAGCATTTATGATTTGTACCAAGACAGTTCATTTATGTCTTTCACACAACTGTCCCTAAAGTTTAACTTACCAAAAACTAATTTTTTCAGATATCTACAGATACGTGATTTTGTTAAGAGCAAATTTGCTCAGTTCCACCATACACCTCCAAAAACTGTGATCGACCGCATCTTGGAGGTGAAGGTTGCAATCAAAGGCTCAATATCTAAACTATATAACATCATATCCCTTTCCCTACCCTCCTCAGTATTGGCTATAAGACAAAACTGGGAGTCCGATCTAAATCATCAATTTACAGACAAAGAATGGGAAAATGCTCTTGCCCGAATACACTCTTCTTCAATATGTGCCCGCCATTCACTGATACAGTTCAAGCTCCTACACCGTCTATATTGGTCAAAGACTAGACTTGCGAAGATGAATCCTGGCATGGATCCCACATGCGACCGGTGCCACCAAGCCCCTGGCTCACTTATTCATAATGTTTTGGCATTGTCCAGCACTGGCCCCTTTCTGGACTTCCATTTTTAAATCTTACTCAGACATATTTTTTATGAATGTTGACCCATGCCCTCTTATTGCATTATTTGGTCTGACACCGGAGAACGCTGCAATATCTATTGGGCAATCCAATGCCATGGCCTTTGCCTCACTCATTGCCAGACGCCTCATCCTATTCAACTGGAAGGCAGCCCCTCCCCCTTCACACTTATGAGGGATGTTATGTCTCTCATACATATAGAGAAAATCAGATTTACAACACAAGGCCACACAGATACCTTCCACAAAACATGGCAGCCCTTCCTATCTCATTTCAAAACCCTATGACTCCTTCTAAACTTGGGACCCCATGACCCCCCTCCTTCCCCCATCTACCCCCCTGACACTGCTAGCCCACGTATGGCTGGGGAGATGGCATTGTGGTGGTCTGCTAAGGGTGTTAAATTTACTTTCCATTTTATTTGTTTTTACCATCTGGAAATTATGCTACTAAAATGGAGAGTATTGCTATTATATATTATTATTACGGTATTTCCTATATATATATTCTTTTTTACTTCATTTCTTTTTGCACAGCTTTGTCTGTCACATCTGTATTTATGTTTAATTATTTAAAACTTTTTATTTCTTATTTCTATTTTATTTTTATTGTTTATTTTACATGTATGTTTGTCGTCGCCCTCACTGGGTGGGATGGGGTGGGATTAGGGGATAGAAATGGGGAAGGAAATGGAAGTTGTATAATTTGGATAACTGAAATGTATAAATATGTACTAATTCTTCCAATAAAAAAAAGATAAACCTAAAAAAAAGAAAGGAGGGTGGGTTCTTCTGACACTATGTTTGTGTAAATAACCAGGGACAGGTGTGTGTGTGTGTGTGTGTGTGTGTGTGTGTGTGTGTGTGTGTGTGTGTGTGTGTGTGTGTGTGTGTGTGTGTGTGTGTGTGTGTGTGTGTGTGTGTGTGTGTGTGTGCGTGTGTGCGTGTGTGTGTGTGTGTGTGTGTGTGTGTACTGTAGGTCAGTATTGCTACAGAATGCCAGAGCATGCAATATAGAACTACAACTACAATCATTATTGCATGCTGTGATGCACCATTCACACACAAAACTAAAGGCTAAGCCAACAACAGTCCCTTATAACACGGACTGGTTAGTCATAGCTAACGTTTCAGATTGGGATCAGTGTGCAACAGTGAAGCAACAGCATTGTGATTGGACGATCAAGAAAAGAGGGAGGGGCTTGAGATGTGTCAATCTAATGTCTCTTTTGAATTGAATTTTACTTTGTATTATTATTATAATTTTTTTTATCAGCGCAGAAAGCAGCACAGAGATAGCAGCAGGAGATGCTACAGTAATTGATTAATAGCACGAATAGCAACACATAAAAATGCATAGGCCTTACAGGAGTTATCTAATTGGAATTTCAATCATATTTAATTGCTCCTGCTTCGTTAGTATTTCTGGTTTCCCCACGAAGACACATTACAGGACAGATCAGGGAACAATAGCGAGTTGAGAAGTGAGTCTAATCAAGCAAGAGGTCCTACCATTCTGTCTCGTTTCCTGTGCAATGTGAGCCATCCTACATCAGCGGTGCATACTAAATGGTAAATGGTGCATCTATATTATTGCATGCACTTATCTGTGTTTCATTACACGTATATATGTGCATGCTTACCAACTGTTCGCCTGTTTTATTGCAACACTACTATCACCGACATCTAAGAAGCGAGATCCCCACTTGAACGGCCCTTCTAAGGGTTCTCTCCTATGTCTGGGAGTGTTGCATTCATTTATTTTATTTATTTTACAGTTTTTGGTGTTTTTGTTTTGTTTTTGATTTATTGTGATGTTTCTTCTTGACTTGTTTAACACATTGAGTGCCAGCAGGGGGCGCACTATTTATCGCTTGAATGCCAGCCTTTTGGGACTGATTTTCCGATATTTCATGATTTTCGCAGAGCTATTTCTATATTCTATATTATGGCTATGTGTCTAATATGCCCGTCGCTTATCAATGACTTGCTTGCAGTCAACATGTACGAAACGGATTGTTTTTTCATCTGTACATTTACGTTTTATACCATTTTGAAAAAAGTTTTTGGAAATTTCTATAAAAGATTCCGCAGGAATCGCCCTTTAGTGTAATACACAAAACACGTTGTCATTTTTCGGCTGATTTATGAATCATTTTCAAATAAACGCTAGATTATCGATAGTATATGTGTACTTATTTATGCTAGAGAAGCGGGCTGAAAAATCTATTATCTATGACCTGGTCAGTGCTAACGTCATATACACACATACACACATAGGGGACACGTTGTGAAATATGTGAAAAAAATATCTGATTACCCCAAAACTGGTAAAATAGATTCCTTACCTCAGATAAGATGTTCTGCAAAAAGATTATTCCAATTCCTGATCGCCATTCGAAATATCGATTGCGTTTATTGATCCAACATTAGACCTCGAAACACATATTCCACGCTGCTCTGAGGGTCCCCAATGAATGCAGTAGTCTCGGGTTACATTGCCTGAGAAGTAAAATGTGGAATCCGGGTTTTTTCCCTCCCATGCATTTCCATTGAGTCCAATCCAATGGGTGCAATACCATCCGGGAGACGATAGGGGGCGGTATTTTCCCTTTTTGAGGTCAGAGCCAGTCCCAATGATAACGTGAGGCTGGATTGATGAAAAATGAATGGATATCGCTAATAAAAGCAATAGCGATTAAATAACGAGTTTCTCGTTGTTGGCACTCAACGCATTGGCGGCCAACAACCAGATTTCTCGTCGTTGGCACTCAATGTGTTAAAGAAGACGTGTCCAGCCCATGGGGACATGTGTCGTCGGGCCTTACAAATACATTTGATTTAATTTGATTTGATATAAGTGGAGGAATGGAACCGGGAAGCTCCGGATTACCAGACGACTGCTCTAGCGACTCACAGTTCCCTTCATTTCTACCAAAGAGCTGCCCCAAAAGATCTGCACTGTTTGCAGACGATACATCTCTCTCTCTCTCTCTACCGGCGATCGCAACAGAAAGTCGATTTGGAAAAGATCAGAGCGTTTCCCAATCAATAGAATGATGACGGATGCCTCCAGCGATGACAGGTGTCTCCCAAAGTTGTTTACGTCTCGTGAATCGCTGCTGTGCCCTCGTGCATCGCTGCAGTCGGAGCCAATTATAAGCTGCCGATAGAAAATGAGCGTGTAGAAGACGGAACGATGTTGGCACTTTCCTTAAGTATTGCCTTAACCCTTTCACTACCACACTACCAAAGGGTTAACCCTCTCACTGCATACATGTACAATTACACACAGTAAAAACACAATATTACAGAGTTACATAGGGGGAGCAGTTATAATAAACTTTAAATGTAAGTGAATGTGCCAGAATGAACAGATGTGTTTTGAGACGGGAAACAAAGGTGGGGGAGGTTGTCTATTGCACGGATGTCTTGTGGTAGGGAATTCCAAGAGTGGAAGGGTTAACCCTTTGTCGTGTGGCAGGGAAAAGGGTTAACCTTCTGTATCGTCGCAGTGAAAAGGGTTAACCGTTTGGTAGTGTGGTAGTGAAATGGTTAATAGTAAGTTCCTGGCAACGATGAGACCCATCCTTTGTTCCACCCCATAAATTAATTTGTATAACATTTACAGGCAATTTACTGCACAACAAAATG